>NW_027494348.1:0-304352 GCF_021521415.1 Bidens hawaiensis | reverse complement strand
CCAAAAATTGAACTTGCTTTAGCCAAAATTCGCATTTTGAGAATTTAGCATAAAGTTGTTCTTTTCGCAACAAGTCAAGAATGGTGCGCAAATGATCTTTGTGTTCATCTTCGGATTTAGGATATATCAAGATGTCGTCAATGAAAACAATCACGAACTTGTCGAGGTAGGGTTTACAAACGCGATTCATAAGATCCATGAAAATTTGCGGGAGCATTAGTCAACCCAAAAGGCATAACTCGGAACTTAAAGTGCCCATAACGAGTACGGAAAGCGGTCTTAGGTATGTCATCCTCGTGGACACAAAGTTGGTGATAACCTGAACGGAGATCAATCTTGGAGAAACAAGCGGATCCTTGGAGTTGATCAAAGAGATCGTCGATGCGCGGAAGGGGATAACGGTTCTTGATAGTAAGCTTATTCAGCTCATGGTAATCAATACACATACAAAGAGTACCATCCTTCTTCTTGACAAACAAAACGGGTGCTCCCCATGGAGTCGAACTCGGGTGAATGAAATCCTTGTCCGTGAGTTGTTGGATTTGGTTCAAGAGTTCTTGCATCTCGAAGGGTGCAAGACGGCACGGTGCTTTGGCTACGGAGTTTGCTCCGGGTATGAGGTTAATACGGAACTCCACTTGACGTATGGGAGGGAGTCCGGAAACATCTTCGGGAAATCACGAGCAATTGGGATGTCGGAAAGTTGCTTTTCTTCGTGGGCCTTTGTGGTGACATGGGCTAAGAAGGCGACATACTTCTTGCGCAAATAACGTTGGGCTTCAAGGCACGACTTGAGGTTTAGCTTTGAGAATGGTCTTTCTCCGGCGATATTTAGAATAGCACCACCTTCGATAGGGATACGAATAATCTTCTCGAAACATAGAATTTCGGCATGGTGAAGAGAGAGCCAATCCATACCAATTGATGTCGAATCTACCCATTTGCATCGGAATAAGATCAATAAAGAACTTTTGCCCATTAAGGGTGAGCGTGCAATTACGGACAACGAAGTCAATAACGATCGAACTACAGTTAGCTATCTCTACTGTGAAGGGTTTAGACAAATTACTATGAGGTACATCAAGTATGTATTCAAAATCAAAGGAAATGAAACTCCTATCGGCTCCCGAATCAAATAATATCGATGGATGATGCTTGTTAAATTGAAACGTACCATTCACCACATCGTTCGAGTTTCTGGCTTTGTGAGCATTGATGGTGAAAGCTCGCCCTTGAGTTCCTTGAGGTGCTTGGGTTTGGGAAGTTGAAGCTTGAGGGGTTGGAGCTTGGTAGGCTTGCATGATCATAGGTTGAGCTTCAGGGTTTGGAGGGGCCATAAGTTGGGGCAATTGGGGTTGGTAAGTTTGTACTTGATAGGCTTGAGAGGTGTAGTAGGGTTGGGGGGCAACATAGGCTTGATGGGCTTAAGCGAGTCGAGGACACGCGTTGCGGAGGTGGTTTAGATCACCGCAATAATAGCAAGCCCTAACGGTGTTTGTTTGTCACACCCCGACTAGCACAATGCGGAAGCGTAAAACGGGAATGTAACAGACACCTCTGGTATCAACACATTGTTTATAAAGAAACATTACAAACTAATTTACATTATATTACATTTCTTCGTTCTATCATTGTTTTACAGTCTAGGTGGTACAAACAAAACTAGTTCGTTAACTAAACGTTCTTACTACTAACGTCTTTGCTTTTATTCACATAGCATCAACCACACACTTCAGGAAAGTGACAGATCACCCAATCATTCCGATTTAGGTACACCTGAAAAGCAGTTTAAAACGGGTCAACTACTAGACTTGGTGAGTTTCACAAGTTTCAAGAAAACAGTAATGAGTATTCACAAGTTAACACTTGTAATCATGAAATAAGTATGTATGTATGTAAATGATGTAATTATGCTAAGCTACAGTAAAGCCTTGACTGTATGTGCTGCGTGCATCCATTTCCCACGCTCAATCAACCACTGTGGCCCCTTTCCGCCCACAACATGCCCTGGTAGCTATGTTTAACACTACATAGCCTGTTTGTATAAATACGGTCATGTGCAAACGACGCTATGTGACACGGCAACCAGGCCGATTCCGTTTGGGTTTGTCAAACCAATAGTACTATTCACAAGCCACCGGCTCGAAGTTAATCACTGTGATCGTGGGGACTTTCGTGTGTTAGCACTTAGATAATTCACATCAGTACATGTTTCAGGTATGTATATGTAATTAAACATGCTTTTCACCCCAAAAGTTCGTAAAACAGTTTAAAAGTGGGGTCATGAAACTCACGGTTTTGTAGATATTCCGAACTGTATCGGCTCGTGGTTTGTTCGGTCCGCTATTTCCTATAATCAATATTATAATAATATTAATATTTTAATATTATTATAATCTCAATACTAAACTGGGTTGTATAACTAATCTGGGTGTAGCTGGAACGCCCAGAAAGTGGCAATAGGCTTAGGTTGTGATGTTGTTCAATGTCTAATACTTAAAATCGAACTTGGCTCAGACTCCCGTTTTCCCAGCTGGGCCAAGTTGTTCGTTTACGCGTTCATAAAACAGTTATGGGAAAATAAGATTGAGTAAATGTATTGGTTAATAAAAATAATTAAATTATAAAGAAGGATCACATACTGGGGTCCCGGATTAGTCACGGGGCCCGTTTTCGTTTATTCAGTTTGATTTGAGAAGAAACGCGCACAATCCACCCGGATTGTCCAGGTTTCTCATAGAAAAGTTCGTTTTTACTTAATTAGTCCAAAAATATGATTTTTGATCACTCTTGGTGTTCTGATTTTCCCGCAGGTTCACTAGTCGCGAACTTGCCGGTTTTTATAAAAACTGAATTTGTTTAATATTCATATTAGCATAATTAATTAACCGTTAATCATTAAATTATGAAATTTTAACCACTTATCAATTAAAATATGTAGATTTTTGTAAAAATATTTCTGGAATTTATTTACTGATTTATTAATTTATAAAAATTCATTTTATCAGCTATATTTCGCTTGTAAATCGTCCGTTTACCCCAAACAATTTCCAAAAATCCACAAAAATTCCTGAATGCTCAATTCATGTCCCAAAACAACCTGTATCAATTCCAGAATGTAAAAATCTCGTGCAATATTCTTTTCGGCCCAAATTCGGCTGTAAAAATTCACACGAACGTAAATAAACAAAACACCTTTAAACTTCTCCAAATGATCCAAAAATTCATATGTAATCAAAATACATTAAATCTGAGTTCCCAGAAAAATTTCATAATTTTTGAAGTATTTTAGCTATTTTTCCCAAACAAACGTCCCAATTCGGTAATAAATTTGCCAAATATTCTCGGACGGTCGAAAAATTACCAAATTTGAACAGGGACTCACATACATGATCCCTGATGTCCCTGCAAAATTTCAAGTCCTAACAATATGCACATCACAACCTTAACCTAAATAGCCCGTAAGCGAGTGTTTCGGCATTACCTTAGCGGGTTTGGCTTGTTTCCGACCTTTTTAATCAAGTTTTCAGGTTCTTGTGCTTCTAAGAAAGCTAGGTACAAGTCCTATATCACAAACCAAGCAATATTTCATCAACATAACAGCCCTTAAGTTAGGGTTTCGGCTAGTGTACAAAAACGAACTTTTGAACCGTAAAAACGTCGTTTCAACCCTTTAATCCGTGTTTATGGCCAAAAAAATTATCAAAACAGGTTCCTTACCATGTGTATGATCAAAAAATGTTTATGGACCATTTTTAGGATTTTTACACGGTTAGGAATGATTTTTAGTAACCCAGACATGTTTTTATGGTATTAAACAAGTTTGAACAAGTGTAAAAGCTACTTATTTAAGCTCTTACCTTAGGGTTTTGGAAGTTTTCTGGCGAAACAGAAGTGGTGTCCAGAGTTTTCCAAGAAATGATGTTAAAAATGGCTTGAATCTAGTTTAAAAATGGCTTGAATAACTCTCGGGACTTATCCGACGTTTCTCGGAAGCCTTTACGTCATCCTGGTACGTTAAAGAACCTAACTTTCCCTTCCGTTTTTCCTTACACTTCAATCTGGAGGGACTAGAGTGTAAAGTATTATGTTATAACATAACCTAACCCTAGCCCCCATCATCTTCTGCGATCGGCAGGTAGGAAGTGACCCAAGACCCACGATTTTCTTTTTTGTAGCCAATTCTAAGCCTTAGAACTTCAATTCAAGGTATGTACTACGATTCCCCAAGTCTTTTACACGTTAATTGATCCTTATATTGCGCGTATTGATCGAAAAACGTCTTGTTGTAGGCTAACCGGGTGGCTGCCCAATTGAGCTTTTCCGGGGCTGTTTCGAGTGAGGTTTTCGCATCAAAATCCAACTAGGTATGACATGTACATCTTATTATAATTTCATGGCCATTGAAGGTGTTTAGGTCGGTCAATCGACTTCAGTTCGAAAACTAGGGTTTATCGGGTGTAGAATTGCAAATTGTTGAGTTTGATGTGTTAATTGATCAGATGACTGACCGAATCAGTTTGTGCAGCCCTAGGAGAGTTTAAGGGCTGTGGAAAAATTAATTTTCTGATGCTTGGGGCTGGTTCGGTTAGTGCTTCGTCAATCGAGTCGGCGGTGCGCGAATTTTCGTTTAAATGTTATGTGAGAGTTGTAAAAAGGAACCGTCAACCCTACCAACTCGGGTGACATAATCATGATGAATGAAAGGTTTAAAATGGGAATTTGGCTCATTTGGGGCTGATTCATTTAACAAATGGTTTTAAGGTTTATTACGCGCGTATTCGACTCGATTTGACAAGTTGTTGGGCCTTGGGCCAAGTGTTGGGCCTTGGGCCAAGTTTTTGGGCCTTGGGTCAAGTCTTGGGCCTTGGGCCAAGTTTTTGGGCCTTGGTCTAAGTGTTGGGCCTTGGGCCATGTTGTTGGGCCTTGGGCCAGAGTGTTGGGCTTGAACGGCGCATTAGGCAAGAGTGTTCATACGGTCTAGTTTAGTAACACGTTATGTATAATTTACAAGCCCTTGCTTGTGATTGTGCACTTAGGGATTTCCTAGCTCGTTTCAGGTGTTCGATTGATTTAAGGTGAGTTCTCGATGCCCCGTTTAACTCTTTTTAAGTTTTGGGCTAGCATGCACACCTAAGTGTTTTCTTACTTGATGAAATGTTTTGAATGGTTTTACATAGGCTTGCTAGTATTGGTAGGCCTTGGAATGTTATAGAATGTGTATGTATATATATATATATTTAGAATGGCCAATATTTGGCGAATGTTGTAGTCGACTCGACTACTGAATGTTGCGTATGCCTACCTAGTGTTTGCATGCACCGAATGTTACGTGTTTGGGTTGTACGTTTGCTCGACCCTGAATGTTTGTAGTCGTCTCGACCAGTGAATGTTGCGTATGCCTACTTTGTGTTTGCATGCGCTGAATGTTACGTGTTTGGGTTGTACGTTTTCTCGGCCCTGAATGTTATTATTGAATGTTATATATATATTGATATATATAGGAATGCACGTATAGAGATGCTCATACGTAAGAATGACTATTTATTGAATGTGGTGACCTAACCGATGTACTTCCGTTTACCGTTTTAAAACCGTTGGAATTAAAACTGTTGCTACTTATTTAAAACTTGAACTCATACAACTTAAGCTGACTTTGTGTGCATGTTAGTGTGAGTTTCAGGTTAGAAGAGGATGCCTTATCGCTTGGACGTGCACAGATTTACTTGGACGGTGAAGGGCATACTGGAATGAAGAATTACTTATGAACATTTTATTTCAAAAGACTTTTAAAAGTTATACTAAATTTTGATTTTGGGAACTCATTCATCTATTTACGTTTTCCGTCGAATTATACTCTGTAATGCTATTTTAATGCAAAGAATTGTTTTTAAGTTTAATTATTTTTACGAGTGTTTTGGAATGTATATCAACTGTGGGGTTTCCGGAGTTCAGGGCCTTACAAGTTGGTATCAGAGCCTTGGTTCGAGGGATCCGAGCATCCCCGAATGCTTGGACTCGAACTGTAAGAAAAGAGACCAGTATGCCCACTGCGAGTAGCTGCACGCCAAGAGGTAACTTTTAATTATTTAGTCATTTCCTTAAATTTAAAAGTTCCCGGTATGTGATTAACTGTTTAAGTGTTAGATGGAAGGCTAACGAGGTTAGAGGCAGGGGGTGGTTAGGACGGGCGGGTAAAGTAAACGACTAATTACACTTGATCAACGTCATTAGCAGTTTACCCTTACCTTACATGTTCTAATTACCACTTGTACTTGACCGTGTTAAAATTCTGTCTTTGTAGGGATAAGTCATGGTTAATACTCGAGCTGCTAAAAGAGGTGGTTCTAGTGTTCGCGGCCGTGGTCGTAAGCCAGGTGCCGATGCCGAGAGAGAAATCCCTACTCCCTAGCGGGAGGAGACCCCGATTCTTGCAGAGGGGGATAACCCCGCCTTAGATCCTGCTTTACGCGCGGCTATCACGGATGAGGTTTACCAGGTGCTCCATAGCGCCATTCCTGAGATTGTTGCTGAGGCCGTCAGGGCCATGGAGGAGTCACTGGTTGGTAAGGGTTCGGATGGGGGAAGGAAGAGTAAGGAAGTACAGGTCGAAGAGGAAGAGGAAGTGTATGTGCCAAGTGGGGATGAAGATGAGGTGCGGACCGTTAGTGTATCGACCCGGGGTTGCTCGTATGGTTACTTTAAGAAGTGCGACCCCCCTTCCTTCGATGGTACCAAAGACGCTTTGGTAGCGCATCAGTGGGTGAGAGAGATGGAGGCTGTTCTGCGAGTTAGTAAGTGTAAGGGAGATGACATGGCCAATTGTGCTATCGCCTCGTTTTTTTCCGAGGCATTATGTTGGTGGGATAACCTGGTGCAGGCTATGGGTGATCGATCGATTAGGAGGATGACATGGGATGGATTGAAGAAGTTGGTTCTCGATCAGTTCTGTCCTCCACACGAACTAGATAAAATTGAACAGGAATTCTTGACTTTGGAGGCGGGCAGTATGTCACATCGGGAATACACCACAAAGTTCAATAAGATTGCTCGCTTATGTCCCGATCTGGTTACCCCTGAGGCAAAAAGGATTAAAAAGTATGTGAAGGGCCTGCTGGTGGATATTCGTAGGGGTGTGGTGACCACCGACATGAACTCCTTTCACTCGGTGGTTACCTTGGCAGGTACATTGTATGATCAGAGGGAGAAGTTACCGCCGAACGAGACTAGGAAGACAAATTCGTATGGTAAGCGGCCTGGGGGAAACAAATTTAGTTCGTCTGGCAAAAGGGTGAAGACTGAAACTTCTGAGTTTAGGAGAGATGCGGCATTCGGTAATTGCAAGAAGTGCGGCAAACTTCACAAGGGGGAGTGTAAGAGTGGGTCCGGCACCTGTTTTCGTTGCGATAAGATTGGGCACCCCCATTATGAGTGCTCGACTCTGACTTGTTTCCGCTGTAGGGGTTCCGGTCACTTGTCATCAAACTTTCCTACCAGTAAGGTGGGGGGGTCCGGTCAGGGAACTTCCTCAAGAGGGAAGATGGAAGAGAAGCCTTAGGCCAGGGCAAGGGCCTTCAACATCTCCAAGAAGGAAGCGAAAGAGGATGCGGATGTCGTTTCAGGTACTTGTTCCTTACTTAGTTTTCATTCCACCGTTATAACTTCTTGTTCCTTTGAAATCGTATGTGTTGACCGTATAACTAAGCAGTAGTATAATATCGTCCCAGGTACTTTTCTACTTGATGAGTTACACGCGTCAGTTTTATTTGATTCGGGCGCCAGTAAGAGTTTTGTGTCTACCGCTTTCTGTTCCTCGTTGAATAAATCACCCGAGCACGTAGTCGATGTGTTTGAGGTTGAGGTTGCCGTAGGAAAATCCGTGTCCGTGTCTAGGGCTATTCAGGGTTGTTTCATCGAGTTGTTTGGTTATAGATTTCCGGTGCGATTGTATTTGATGCCGCTTGGTTGTTTCGATGTGGTGCTCGGGATGGATTGGCTCGCTAATGTTGATGCTCAGATCATTTGTGGTCAGAAACTTGTTCGTCTAAGGGCCCCGGATGGGACTCAAATTACGGTCTTCGGTGATCGGAAAGTTGCGACGCCACATATTATATCCATGCTTAAGGCGGGAAAGTTGATGTAGCGGGGGTGCGGGGCGTGTCTGGCGTATGCTATGAATGTGAATACCGCGGTGGCTACCGTCGGTGATGTTCTTGTTGTTCGGGATTTCCCGGATGTATTTCCTGATGATTTTTCAGATGTGCCACCGGATCGCGAGGTCGAGTTCCAGATAGACCTTGTACCGGGCACCAAACCTGTTGCCCGAGCTCCCTACCCGCCTAGCGCCGAACGAAATGAAAGAACTTATGGCTCAGTTGGAAGACTTGCTCGATTAGGGCTTTATTCGACCGAGCATCTCGCCTTGGGGTGCCCCGGTCTTGTTCGTTAAGAAGAAGGACGGTAGCATGCAAATGTGCATTGACTACCGTGAGTTGAATAAGCTCACTGTTAAAAATCGGTACCCGCTCCCGAGGATCGACGACTTATTTGATCAGCTCCAAAGGGCTAATTGGTTCTCGAAGATCGACCTTAGGTTCGGGTATCATCAGCTGAAGATTCGGGAGGAAGATATTCCTAAGACTGCCTTCCGCACTCGTTATGGACATTATGAATTTCTGGTGATGTCTTTCGGTTTGACCAACGCACCGGCTACGTTCATGGATCTCATGAACCGGGTGTGTAGACCGATGCTCGATCGTTCGGTCATTGTGTTCATCGATGACATTCTTGTGTACTCTAAAAGTGAATCCGACCATGCCGCTCGTGGAAGTGTTAGAGGCTTTGCGGAAGAACAAGCTGTTTGCGAAGTTTTCTAAGTGTTCCTTCTGGATACGTGAGGTTCAATTCTTGGGTCATGTTATTAACCCGAGTGGTATTCTGGTTGACCCTACAAAGGTGGAAGCCGTGAATGAATGGGAGTCTCTTAAGTCTCCATCTGAAATCCGTAGTTTCCTGGGTTTGGCGGGTATTACCGCCGCTTTATTCCCGACTTTTCGAAAATTGCTTCTTCACTGACCAAGGTGACTAAGAAGAGTGTTAAGTTCGTTTGGGGTACGGAGCAGGAGGAAGCTTTTCTCGAGTTCAAGAACAGATTGACGCAAGCCCCGATTTTAGCTTTACCTGATGGCACCGATGATTTGGTAGTGTATTCTGATGCCTCTTATCAGGGGCTTGGGTGTGTTTTGATGTAGCGAGGTCGAGTCATCGCGTATGACTCGCGGCAATTAAAGCCTCACGAGGCGAATTATCCTACCCATGATTTACAACTGGCGGCGGTTGTGTTTGCGCTTAAGTTATGGAGGCATTATCTATACGGTGTTCCTTGCACTATTTATACCGATCATAAGAGCTTAAAGTATTTCTTCGAGCAAAAGGAACTGAATATGCCACAGCGTCGATGGTTGGAATTGATTAAGGACTACGACCTAGAGATCATGTACCATCCGGGTAAGGCTAACGTGGTGGCCGACGCGTTAAGCCGGAAGGAGAGACCAAAACTTATTCGTGTGAAATCCTACCAGCTTATTCTCAAACCTGACATTTTGAAACAAATAGCCAACGTCCAGAATGAAGCGTTGCAGGTGGAATGGATTATGTCAGAACGTGTTTGGGGTCAAGAGAAATTATTGGAAGACGTCGGTAACGGGGTGAAGTATAAGGATGGTCGTTTATGGGTACCGAAGTATGGGGGATTCAGAGATAAAATTTTGGATGAGGCGCACAAGTTGCGCTATTCTATTAACCCAGGTGCGACCAAGATGTACCAAGACTTGAAGAAAAATTATTGGTGGCCTGCGATGAAATTTGAGGTGGCTCAGTACGTGAGTAAGTGTTTGACGTGTCTGCAAGTTAAAGCCGAGCATCAGAAGCCGTTTGGGAAACTTCAGCCTTTGGAAATACCAAAGTGGAAATGGGAGCATCTTACTATGGATTTCGTGACTAAACTACCTCGTACTCCTAGGGTAACTATGACACCATTTGGATAATCGTGGATAGACTAACCAAGAGCGCTCACTTCTTGCCGATTCGAGAGACTTTTAATTCTGAGCAGTTGGCCGGTGTATTTATTCATGATCGTCTCTAGGCACGGGGTTCCGGTACCTATTGTTTCGGATCGGGATACGCATTTCACCTCCAGGTTTTGGAAAAGGTTTCATGAGGAGATGGGCACTAAGCTCCTCATCAGTACTGATTATCACCCGCAGACGGATGGTCAGTCTGAGAGGACCATTCAGACTCTCGAGGATATGTTGCGGGCTTGCATTATCGACTTTGGTGGTAGTTGGGACCGTCACTTACCGTTGGTAGAGTTCTCGTATAATAACAGTTATCACACCACGATTGGGATGCCATCGTTTGAAATGTTGTACGGTAGGAGGTGTAGGACTCCGGTTTGTTGGGGTTCCATTGGTCAGAAGCAGTTGGGTAGTTTGAAGGTGGTCGAGGCTACGACTGAGAAACTCGACAAGATTAAAGCATTTATGAAGGCCGCGCAGGATCGTCAGAAGTCTTATGCGGATAAAAGGCGAAGGCCTATTGTGTTTGAGGCTGGGGATCGGGTTATGTTAAAAGTTTCTCCCTGGAAGGGCATTATTCGTTTTCGTAAGAGGGGGAAGCTCAGTCCGAGGTTTATTGGCCCGTTCCGTATATGGGCCCGAGTCGGTGAGGTAGCATATAGGCTGGAATTGCCCGAAGAACTCGCGGGGATTCATCCTACTTTTCACGTGTCCCATCCGAGGAAATGCTTAATGAATGAAGAGGCCCATGTGCTTCTAGATGATATTGAACTCGATAATATGCTGAACTACTTTGGACAACCGATTGCTATTCTTGACCGTCAGGAGAGACGTTTGAGGAATAAGGTGGTTAGACAAGTGAAGGTGCAGTGGAAACACCGTAGGGGTTCCGAGGCCACTTGGGAGACCGAAGACGAGATGATGAAGCATTATCTGCAGTTGTTCCTGTCGCATCGGGATTCGGGGATGAATCCCATAGTAAGGAGGGTGGACTTGTAACGCCCGTTAATTCCGGATTCAAGAATTAAAGCTTGTAGAGTATGTATAACTCTCGGGACTTAACCGACATTTCTCGGAAGCCTTTACGTCATCCCGGTAAGTTAAAGAACCTAACTTTCCCTTCTGTTTTGCCTTACACTTCAATCTGGAGGGACTAGAGTGTAAAATATTATGTTATAACATAACCTAACCCTAGCCCCCATCATCTTCTGCGATCGGCAGGTAGGAGCTGACCCAAGACCCACGATTTTCTTTTTTGCAGCCAATTCTAAGCCTTAGAACTTCAATTCAAGGTATGTACTACGATTCCCAAAGTCTTTTACACGTTAATTGATCCTTATATTGCGCGTATTGATCGAAAAACGTCTTGTTGTAGGCTAACCGGGTGGCTGCCCAATTGAGCTTTTCCGGGGCTGTTTCGAGTGAGGTTTTCGCATCAAAATCCAACTAGGTATGACATGTACATCATATTATAATTTCATGGCCAATGGAGGTGTTTAAGTCGGTCAATCGACTTTAGTTTGAAAACTAGGGTTTATCTGGTGTAGAATTGCAAATTGTTGAGTTTGATGTGTTAATTGATCGGATGACCGACCGAATCAGTTTGTGCAGCCCTATGGGAGTTTAAGGGCTGTGGAAAAATTAATTTTTTGATGCTCGGGGCTGGTTCGGTTAGTGTTTCGTCAATCGAGTCGGTGGTGCGCGAATTTCGTTTAAATGTTAAGTGAGAGTTGTAAAAAGGAACCGTCAACCCTACCAACTCAGGTGACATAATCATGATGAATGAATGGTTTAAAATGGTAATTTGGCCCATTTGGGGCTGATTCGTTTAACAAATGGTTTTAAGGTTTATTACGCTCGTATTCGACTCGATTTGACAAGTTGTTGGGCCTTGGGTCAAGTCTTGGGCCTTGGGCCAAGTTTTTGGGCCTTGGGCCAAGTGTTGGGCCTTGGGCCAAGTTGTTGGGCCTTGGGCCAGAGTGTTGGGCTTGAACGGCCCATTAGGCAAGAGTGTTCTTACGGTCTAGTTTAGTAACACGTTATGTATAATTTACAGGCCCTTGCTTGTGATTGTGCACTTAGGATTTCCTAGCTCGTTGCAGGTGTTCGATTAATTTTAGGTGAGTTCTCGATGCCCCGTTTAACTTTTTTTATGTTTTGGGCTAGCATGCACACCTAAGTATTTTCTTACTTGATGAAATGTTTTGAATGGTTTTACATAGGCTTGCTAGTATTGGTAGGCCTTGGAATGTTATAGAATGTGTATGTATATATATATATATATATATATATTTAGAATGGCCAATATTTGGCGAATGTTGTAGTCGACTCGACTACTGAATGTTGCGTATGCCTACCTTGTGTTTGCATGCACCGAATGTTACGTGTTTGGGTTGTACGTTTGCTCGACCCTGAATGTTTGTAGTCGTCTCGACTACTGAATGTTGCGTATGCCTACTTTGTGTTTGCATGCGCTGAATGTTACGTGTTTGGGTTGTACGTTTTCTCGGCCCTGAATGTTATTATTGAATGTTGTATATATATATATATATTGATATATATAGGAATGCACGTATAGAGATGCTCATACGTAAGAATGACTATTTATTGAATGTGGTGACCTAATCGATGTACTTCCGTTTACCATTTTAAAACCGTTGGAATGATTATTAAAACTATTGCTACTTATTTAAAACTTGAACTCACTCAGCTTAAGCTGACTTTGTGTGCATGTTAGTGTGAGTTTCAGGTTATGAAGATGATGCCTTGTCGCTTGGACGTGCACGGAGCTACTTGGACGGTGAAGGACATACTGGAATGAAGAATTACTTATGAACATTTTATTTCAAAAGACTTTTAAAAGTTATACTAAATTTTGATTTTGGGAACTCATTCATCTATTTACGTTTTCCGCCGAATTATACTCTGTAATGCTATTTTAATGCAAAGAATTGTTTTTAAGTTTAATTATTTTTACGAGTGTTTTGGAAGGAATATCAACTGTGGGGTTCCCGGGGTTCGGGGCCTTACAGAATTGCAAACATTAATTCAAGACCTTCGAATATGTAAACTCCGTAATCTCTTCGTTATAGTATTTATTTTATTATATTAACCAAACCCTCGTAAAACATGCAATAATATTAATCAAGCCTTAAAATTTGTAGAAATAACAATAAAATACCAATTAAGTTCTAAATAAATTTACGCAACATTTAACCCTAATACATCGTCCGTTTAGTTGTTAAAGTTGTATTTATTCTTATTATAGTTCGGTTGGATCATTTGCTTTGGGTTTCTTGACGCATTCATTTATTCTTTGTCTTTTCGCTTCAATTGCAAAGGTGAGTTCCTCACACCCCCTTTTAACGCTATTACTTTTGGGGTTAGTATATATATCCTATTAAACGCAAATCGAATTTATACTCAGCTATTAAACTGCAATTCTTATCGTGGACTTGTGTGTTATATGTGCTTACCTGATTATGTGCTCAACAAGTGGTTGCCTCAATAAGTATGATCATACGTCCCCCTTTGCACTCAGGACCATTTTTTTATGAGTGGAAAAGGGACCCCCGATCAAAGTACGTTGGCTGTTGCCAACTGGAAAGGACATTGCATGCGAAGTAGTTTACTTATCACAAGTTTCATGGGATTGCAAGGTTTTTATGTATTTGTTCAAACTTGTGGGAAACTTACCAACTATTAAGTTAGTTGATCGTATTTTATATATATGTTACAGGTACTATTATTAGAGGCTGAAGACGAGAGGACACTTAGAATATTTAGGTTATTTAATAAACAAAATTATTGTATTTGATTGTATTTTTTTTATTTGTATTGTTACCTTCAAACATTGTGTTATTTGATGCTTAAATGAATTAATGTTATTATTGCCACCCAATAGTGTCACGTGTGTTTGAACGATCTGTACGTCACACTCGGGATTTTCCGCTTTAAGCCGGGGTGTTACACTTCCTTAGGCTCGCAAGCCTTGGTGTCAAGGGATCGATGTACAAGTGTGTCCCCCTTACGGTTACTACGTATCCATTACACGAATCATCCTCAAGGAGAGGGGAGGTAAAAGGTGAGAATTCTTAAGGAATTTCCCGATTAAAAATCATCCTAATATTTTGAAAAATGATTTTGAGGCATAGCCTCGGAATAAGTGTGTGCTTTCGTGTACAATTGTATATGATAAACAATTTAAATAAATTAAGCTATGTACAAAAATTTAAACAAATAGGGTGCACGTATAGGAATACGTATAGGGAACCTAAACATGCTACTAGGTCGTTACGTCTAACCACCAATCTTATAGCCTTCGGCTCTTATACCAATCTGTCACACCCCAACCTACGGCGGAATATGTCGGGACGCGACATAATTGTATCATATCTCAAAAGACAAAAGTAAATACACGTGTCAATATCTAAATTATTCATTTCATATTATTCAAGTACGCAAAAGCACAAACATTGTCTCATGGAAATAAACATTACAATTAAATAAAAGGAAATAAATAAGTCTTTAATTCATCATGCAACCTAAGGTCAACTATTCCTTAGCTTGCTTTTTCATCCCAAAAAGCTACCTGCGCCATGCGTGAAAATACATAGTTTGTCAACATAAAGTTGAGCAAGTAATCACGGTTTTTGAATACATATAATATTAAAAATGACAATTCCTTGCGGTAATATGAAATACTACAACTAGATCATAAATTCGTTGATTCGGTCATTGTTTGCTAAAATTGGTTTAGGGTTTTTGATTGCTGATTAAAAACGAGTATAAACCATGTATTAATTACCGTTTATCGTTGCGGATTGAGGGATAAAGATCAACAGATGGATCGTTGCTGTACTTGACTTCGTTAAAGGTATTGACGGCTAAGTATAATGTAATTGAATTAGGGTTTTGGTTCGCAAGATTGAGGGGAAAGTGTGTGCATGTACAATTGAATTATCATTGTGTTTATATAGTAGTTTAGAACCTAGGTCAGCCGCGGATTGCATTGATCACAATTAGCTTGATTTTGATTCGTTTTCCATGAATAAAGTGTCGGTGTGATAGGTTTTGGTTAACAAAAGATTTGGTGAGATTAATTTTTGATTATGTCTAAGAATTAAGGATCAAGCAATGGAGGGGGGGGGGGGTATTGGCGACGGGAAGAGAGGGGAAAGGAGAAAGGATTTGAATAATTTTTGCAACTTTGTCCTTGAATTTTGCTTGTGGATGCTAAGTAGGTTAGAAGTAAGCTTAGGGGTTAATTTGCATTTTCTTGATAATTTAATAATTATATAAAAGAAATAATTAAAAAAAAGAAACATTTTATTGATAAATTCACCCGAATACGAACCGGGTTGGGTAACGTTTACAAATGTAAGATAAACGAAAAACCGAAATGTTACACCCATTACCCATAAATGAACCGATTACTCCAACATTATAACATTAAGAAATTTGACCATGAATTAGGTCAGGGTGGCTGGTGGTTTCGCGAAAGACTGGGATTGGAAACAAAACGGAATGAGCAAAATACAGGCCTAGCAAACTACCTTTCACTGAATGAAGACCGAGGTGGTTGCCCGGCTTTCTCGGCCTGGTATCTCGGATTGTCGCAAGCGCAACCTTTGACCCCTTCGTTGACAACCTCTCATTTGTTCGACTACTCGCACTTTGGACTATGAACCTATTAAAGAAGACTGATGAGCCGGGTATTACGACTACAGGGGGGAAGCAAAGTGATTTTTCCGGCCCCAGGGGACTTTACTCGACCCATTCCCAGTCTCTCGCGCTGCTCACTTGGTTTATCAAAAAATCAATAAACCTGGACCTCTCAGTTAAGAGCCATGGTTTGTTTAGAAAATCAACGGTTTATAGTTTGCTATATTGAAAATGTAGTTATGGTTTTGCACATTTTTTTGGGGTTGATATTGAGTGCACTATATGTATCAACTTATAATCAAGATGATAATGAGTCAGGTACGGGATGGGTTTTGGTAGATCTTTTTTGCTCGTAGACGTAAGCGATATGTATACTTAAAACAAAATGAAAGCGTTTTATACTTTTATGAGTCAAGTAACTGGTCAAACATGACGCATCAAATATGTAAAAAAAATTGTTTTACAAGTCAAGAAAGCTGGTCAAACGAGCCAAATCAAGTTAAAAAAAAGTGTTTTACGAGTCAAGCAAACGGTGAAACGCAAAATAATGGAAACTTGCGATGCAATGAGGAATTCACCGATGAAATGAGCAAATGCTTTTCTAGTTCAATTTACCGATGAAATTAGCGATGGCATTGCGATCAAGATTTCAGCCCAATTCATCACAACGTATCACATTCGAACATTATACAACTTAAATAAGAAAATTCCAGTTCTGAATCGTACTGCATAATCCATACTTGTTGCTCCAAAAAGAGAAATCCAACACATCATTCGTATTAAAATAATAAATAAACTCATGTTTCAATACCTGCAAAATTCTTTCAATAAAGAGGCACAAGCTTCGATTTAAAAAGTTCCACGTCTCTAATGGATAATTTACCCTTCGACTCGCTTTCACATTTTAATGATTATCACCTGACTCATTTAAAGGCTTTGGTAAAAGAGTGAGTTTAGCTTGGGTTGTGAGTCCATTGTTTTTTAAACCATAGCTAAAACACAACCAGATGCTGCAAATCTGAGCTGATCTGGTGTTCCATTAACATAAGTTCAAATATGATAGGGAGGAATGCATTTTTGGTCGGTATAGATTCAGTTATTTATGATATCAACATTTGTTATAGAAAACATATCTAGTCAGTATAATTCATGACAAAAAACAAAAAAAATATTTAATCATAATTATGTTTTTTTAAGTTACAAAAACCAATATAACTGCATTTAATTGTTTAAAAACAACTAAAAATTCCATTGTGTATATAATGTATGTGCAGTGTTATATCAATCAAATTAAGGTTCCTCTCATATACACTTGGACCAAAAAACGCAACCTGCACTCTTTCGTCATGATTTTGTTTAGTAAATTTTAAGTGTTCATGTCTATGAAGATAAAAATATATTTTTTTTCCTGTTTACTTATCCTATAATTGAAAAAAATCTGTTATATAACAACTAGCAAAGAGCCCGGTGGTGGGGACGTACAGGAATTCGATCGGTAGCGAGTCGATATGGTACAGTTATTTGCAATGGCTAAAATTATATTCAATATAGTTTATGATTCAAAAAATATTTTGTCAAACCCTAAATGAAGCGCGACTTCTTGGGCAAAGTGTATAAATTTGCAACATGTTACCCATTTAATAATTTGATTTGATTTGCCATACATTCATATATAACATTTATTAACATATAATACAACAACTTAATGAATTAAAACACGTCAATTAGTTCCACATTAAAAACACAACCTTCATCTCTTGCGTTCTTATAGTGACGCATGGGCCCTTTTGATGTTAGGTGGGCTTTAATGGTCCAGTTTCCCTTATATGGGTTCAAGGAAGCAAGGGGATATACCTGCCCAGGTATCGACATACGTGTCGCGATTAAGATGCAATAATAACAAGATAACGATTTATTATTGTTTAAAAGAAGCCAAGTTGTAACATAAGAAAGGGTCCAAATATGTCAGCAAGTTTATCTATACTATAGCAATAGCAAACAAGGAAAAACAATAAAGCACAAGATGGAGCAGCTTGTGGGCAAAACCAAAGACAAGATGTTAAGGTATTCTTAAATCCATAACATCAAATTGTAAAACTTATTAAAACGTGTTTCTTGTAAAGAGTATGTACACAAATGGCATGATGTATGTTCCTGAACTAAGGAAGTGTACAAGATGGAATTCTGATTAATGGCTGGCAGGGTTAATTAAATTAGTCAAGTGAAATCTGACCTCAAAACACAGTTAAATTGTTGACCTCAAAACACAAGTCATGCTTAATAAAGCCCTAATTCAAACAATCAAGTCTACAATCACAGTCTATCAAGTAAATTCTTAACAGAAGTGCTTCAAATTTCAATAAATCGCCATTTGTTTCAGTCATTCTACAGCCATCACTTAACAGCTAACAATAAATACAAAATTAACACAAATCAGTTGCAACAATTGATCTCAAAACACTCAAAACACAGTTCAATCACTATAATGTAAGGCAAGTGCACAAGTTATCTAATGACACGTCAACCATAGGATAACTAATTAGTTTAATTTGAATTTAAAAGCTTCATATCAACATCGTGATCTAAATGAAAATTTTAATGAAATTGGATTCACGATACGAAACCTTATCAAAAATAATAACAACCGTGACTCTGAAGAGCTAAACAAGTTCGATTTCAGCAACGATACATGGGGTTTGCAGGTGGAAACTGGGAGGGTTTAAAAGGCCCTGCTAAACTGTCCATTGATTATGTATTGAATGATTGTAACCGATGGCAGTAATTTGACATAGCACTAGAGGTGTTTGTTGCCTGACATTAATCAAAACCTCTTAGTCCTTTTTTTTTCTTTTGCTTTTTAGGGGCTTTCTTGCTTTGAATTTCTTTGGTTGATCTGCTAGTTTTTGTGTTATTGGAGAAGATTAATATATGAAAGCTTGTTCAGTGTGAAAGTCTGATTTTGTCACTACAAAGAACACCCATTCCTGCTAGTTCGGTTGTCATTCTTAAGAACACCCATGCTTGCCAGTTTTGTTGTCATTATTTTTGTGATAGGGCCCTGTAGTGGTGCAGAAACATTACTATTATGACCCATCTTACAATTAAACAAAAGCACTTAATTATCACAAACCTGATAAAACAGTTGGCATTGCAACAATCAAAATTCCCCGAAGTAAGGAACCAACATTGCCAAAATATAATCTGGCCCTCTGTACTTCTTTTGCATTATTAAGGTTCCCCAAATCCACCAAAAAGTATATATATAATCATTATTAGATCATTTTGGTTAAAGCAATAAGTAATAATTAGTACTTTAAAGAAATTACCATTACTGGAATCATTTTGGCACACTTAGCTAAAGTTTGAATGGGAAAGCTAACATATATAAGATGAGAGAGCTTATACGGATATAGATCGATAATGACATCGTGATAATCATTGTTAGATCAATACGATTATGATGAATACTGTTAGTGTGTGTTTGTGTGTGTTTCAGAGAGGATTTCGGCAGAGTAACGAGGCAAAAGTTCAATAATAATAGATCTGATAAGTACTGATAATGTTTACAAGTATATATAGACGATGACACATTCGTTAACTTGAACCTTAACAAATGTATCATTCATTACATTAGATCTAAAGAATGAACAGACTCATTCGTGTTTACATTAGTCTTAACGAATGCCCTAAATTCGTTGTCACGTTCGTTAAGCAGGGTTAACGAATGTGGCTTACATTGATAACGAATGTGGCTTATTCGTTACAAGGTAACGAATATCCTTACATTAGAGAGAATGGGGATATTACCAAAATACCCCTCACATTATCTAGTAATATAATAAAGACCGAGATGCCCAATTAGTGTATCAACAAACTCCCCTCATCTCGAGCTCTTTATACTTCATTTCTGGAACATATTCGTCTTCCAGTCATTGCAGCTATGTATCTTGAATGCATAACAGACACGCACAACCCGCTGAAACTGCATTGCAAGATCATAATCGCTTACGTTAGCAATTCGGATCTGATTTCGAAATAACGCGTCGTTATCAGACTCCGATAAGTTAACGAGCCACAAAGGATCGTTCACACGTATAACACTCGCGTTGGATCCAGTGCCTAATACAATTACCGCTTCACCCATTCGATTATCATATACCATCTGTTGAACGTGGTGAACAAACTCTGAGGAAAGATCTTCATCGGTGCCCTCTTCATCGTCTTCGGTGTTTGACTTAAAAGACCATTTTTCTCCAGCTGGTGCGAGTATCAATCTCATCAATGTATTTGTGCATCGGCACCTGCGGCTTGAAGAATTTAAACCCAAATCTGGTCTCATGTTGTAGATGATCATAGAACCACTCAGCCCACTGACCTTTTCCCCGATTAGCAAACGGTCAGTTGGCTAAGGTTCTCACATCCCATCTTGGCATAATCAAAATATCGTGTGGACGTTTAAAGTAATAAATACCGTGTTCTCACTTGACGATATATACTTTAAGCTCCGCATCATACTGCCAAGCAACCAAGTCACCTTTTACGTCTTTAACACTTTTGTACTTCTTCATTTGGTAAGCAGATGCTCGGACCTTCGCTAGTCTGACTTCCTCCTGTTCGTGGTATTAGAAAGTCTCGATCATCTTGTTCATACGCTTCATGTCTTGCCCAAACATACCATCCAAAGCACGTTTCCGTTTCTTCTCTTTAGTTGATAAGTGACTGGTTTCAGCTTCTTTATTCCACCTATGTCGTTCTTCACGTAGACACTGTTCTGCTGCCTCAAAATGTTCAGTAGTGAAAAATGGAATACCTGAATCATTGTTGTTGTCAGTATAAGGATCAGGGTATTCCTCAGCAGTCACGTCTTCCACCCCCATTTCTTCATACTCAGGCACATTCCTACGTGGAATGCCTGGATTTGTACTATCTGCAAACTAAATCTCCACCTCTACTGTCTTTCCCAGTTCTTCGACCTCGTCTTCATTCAAATCTAGAAGCAGGGCAATTTGTTCTTTGGTCAGTAAATGGTCAACAAACTCACCCTCTTCGATCTCATCAGCATTGACTATGCTATAAACAATCCCGTTCATACCCACAAATAAAATCATATTTGCCGGTATGACATCAATCGAATTAGCTCGTGTATAGTCCTTATATGGCACAATCTTCAAATTACTACCTTCATTACCACCACCAGTACTCGTCCCAGCCTGATTACCTGCTGATGGTGTATTACTACCGCCCGGTTGCTGGTCACCAACACCCCCTTCATCCGTATCTTCATCATCATTCCTCAACTTTTTTAGCTCATCATATTTGCATGTAAGTTGGAGGATTATCTCGTCTTGCTTGTCTAATCTCTCCCCCTGAGTAGCAACCAGGGCTTTTAATTCCCTATTTTCTCTCTAAATGAACTGAATATGCCGAAACATATTCCGCTGCGCTACCTCATGAGCTGCTCGATCTGCTTGCATCAGAATTTGTTGTAGATGCAACAGATTCAGCATATGAAACCACTGAGCTTGAGAAGACATACCATAAAAATTCGGATGTACAGGTTGCATATGACCCTATGGACGATTGAAAGCCATAAAAGAATGCTCAGGTCTTGACAACGAAGTTGGAGTGATTGTTGTAGCCGGAGTAATCGGTTGAGGACTAGGCATGCGTGCCAACACAGTCTGCAAGACATCTCCAAAGTACGGATCCGATCTAGCTGTAGTCATCAACGTCATAGTCGGAGGTACTGGAGAAACTGGCATGTGAACTGGAGTAGGAGATCGAGTAACAACAGCAGATCTTGGAATCATCTGAGGAGTAGGAGAAGTAGGAATAGAAATTGGAATAGATACTGGTGGACACGGTCTTTCAAATGGTTGGTTTGGTATCTCCATACCCGAACCTCGTCTCACCCTTTGCTTCTTAGGTTTCTCCCCCTTTTCCACCATCGACTCTTTACCTTTACGTTTGCGCTTTTGTGCATACGTTAACTCAGCGCTTGGCCCTTGACCACCATCATCACCACCATCACCAACATCAGAATCAGAATTATCATGAGCCCAATGATCGTTAGATGGCGCTTCATAATCAATATTGTCAAGATGGCCAATCAAACGTTTGTACCTCGACCGATCTTGAATACTTTGACCACGGTAAGATCGTAATCGTCTCATCGTCTCAGCATTCATATGTTCCAGCTTCATTAGATCAGCTGGATATTTAACTAAAGTAGGTTGGAGATCATCAATCATCAGCTGCAAAAATCTCGGATACATTAAAAACTTGTTTCGGCTTGTGAGATTCTCCTTTAAGTGATAGTAAACCAGTTCAGAGAAATTGAAAGGTTTGTTGAGCACTAAAGCAATGAAATCAGGTTGAAGCATCACTCGGCATTCATCAAATCCACCTTTTCTAAGGCCGAGACAATGTATCAACACATGCAACAAATACTTGTACTGTTCGCACAAGTTCGCCTTATTGTACATCGACCAATCCAAATCCCCCTTGTATCTAACTCTTCTGAATAAACCACGAATCAAACCCTTGTCGAATTCATAACGATCATCTACAGTATCCGTGAATCCCAACACATCATGTATCACACCCACATCAATTACCACCCGCTTCTCTTAAATGGTAGCCTCAATCTGATTTTCTGTCTCGTTGAAGCTAGCAGTATCCCAAAAAGTATGAATAATACTTTGGTAAACCAAAGTTTGAGTAGAAATCGCCTTGTAGATTCTGGACCGTAATAGAAAGTTGATAATCCCGCCAAAGATTGGTGAATCTTCTAAATTATCGTGTAAAAAGGCACATATATTGTGACTTTATTCCACGATAACAATATAGGAGCTTCTTCAGGTTCAGCCTCTTCTTCTGGAGACTAGACCTCCGGTTGTTGTTCTGGAATAACATCTGCTTGTTGCTAAGGAATTGGATTTTGAACGATCTCGTCAGCCATTCTATTTAATCAGAATCAAATATTAGTAAAATATTCAAAAATATTCTACTAACTAACGAATGAGCTAATCATTCGTTAATAAATTCTTAAACGAATGCGACATTCTTCTAAAGTTATATATAACGAATTGGATACATTAGTTAGTTATAATGAATCATCTTATTCGTTAAGCAATTATTACATTAACTACCATTCATTATGGTTAACGAATCATGTGTCTTATTAGTTACAAGAATTCCCGAATAATCTCATTCGCAAACTTTAATGAATGAGATGATCATTCGTTAACCTGCAACAAATCAGTTGTAACTTAAAATTTGACTACCAAAGGTCAAAATACCAAGAATTTTGACTCCAGTAAGTCAAAGACGATGAACGTCATCAATAAATCAGTTGTTTTCATATCAATTTCCCGATTAAACTCAATATATAGACTCGGAAATCCATTTCATACATTAACCAATGATCCAAATCATCAACACTGATAGCATTTGATTAGTTAAATGTTCAGTTCATATCAGTTTATACAAACATTAATAAATCCCTAAAACACGGATAACATTCCATGAAATTGATATCATAATGATCGCCGTTACCTGTAGAATAACACCAAGTTTATCAATTGATCTGTAATGTAAGTATGGATTTTTACTAAAATTTTGCAAGAGTTTCTGTTAGTTTTAGATGAAATAGTGAACAGACGAATGAAAGGTCCATTCGTCTGCCTTGGGATTATAACTTTGCAATAATTTCACGCGAATCGGGGTCATTCGTTAAATTTGAAATAATGAATGGTCTCATTTGTTAATTGAAAACCTTATTCGTCCAATAATTAAACGAATTAAATCTACATTCGTTAAAAAATCAATGAATGATATTTTAGCATTACATATGTTAAAATAGTATATGAATGTCTTTCATTCGATAGCTTAGCGGAAGCGAATGTGTCTTTCATAATGAATGTGGTCATTCATGATGAAACAACGACGAATGGCAAGACATTCGTTAATACCAAGTTAACGAATCATCAATAACCTTAACGAATGAGAAAGTATCTCATTCATGATTTAAATACTCATTTAAAAACCAATTATGGTTTTGAAAATGAATTAAATAATCAATTGAAAAACCAATTGGGGTTTTCAATTGAATACTTTAAAAAACCCGATCAAACATGGATCGGTAATGTTTAACTTAAATGGATTTTTACTTTAATACCAGTTGTAAATACATTAAGCATGATTAACTTAAAATTTGGGGTAACAACCTTTTCTTTTTGTTCTGAAATATTCGCTAGCTCGGTAAATCGAAAATAAAGCAGAAAAAATAAAATCTTTTTGGATTTAAACTTTTTTTAAAACAAAATAAAATGCAATAAATGTAAAGTAGTAAATAACTCATATCTATCAAAGCAATACATATTTTTGTGAGTTCGAGCAGAGAATCATATTGACGAAGAAATCTATAAGTAACACTTCAATTTCGATATTATTATACACGTAACCCAGAGATGATTGCTGATATAGTTATGCTCTTAAACCATAACCAGACTTTTCAGAAACTTTACGATATTATTTAGGTTCAATTAGGCACGAATTTCATGTGGACCACACCTATATGATATAACATATCTATCTCTTATAAAGTGAATATTCACATGTATGTTTTTATTTTGACATTGTAAATTTTCAATACACTGTGACTCATACAAAAATAATAAAATGAAAATAAACCAGAACATTAAAATTTTTCCTTAAGATTGGTATTACTACACGCAGATAAGGTTCCATTTTAACAAAATAAAAAGATAAAAATAAGCTGAAGTTGTATAAAATCTTAACTCTCAATTCGGATAATCCCGTATTATCGCGCGGAGAAAGTCCAAGATTTCATACGAAATACCAAGAAAAATAAAGCAGAATGCTCAAATATTAACCCTCAGGTTGGATAACCTTATCGCGCAGGAGAGGATCCAATATTTGAATAAAAATAAAGAAAAATAAATTTGAATTTCTTTGCAAAATTAAAGATAAAAAAAAGCAGAATTTTCTTCAAAAATGAACGCATGCACACACAGTAATCTTTTTGACTTTTTGACTTTTATTAAACCAGATATAATATCACACTTCAAGGTGTTGTACCACTTAATTTGGCATTTGTTATATTTATATCTTATCAGTTCCTATATAGTCTGTCAGGCCTATCATTGCATATCATATTACTGGCCTTACGTATTTTTTAATCTAATTTATTCATGTACCAGATCAAACTCGTCAATTTACTATCATTTTCCCTTTTTGCTAAAAAAACTCATTTTGAGGAGCATTTTTCAATGTTTTTGAATTTTTCAATATTTGAATGTTTTTGGAGTTTTTAATTTTTCTGTACAAACAAAAACCATAATATTTTTGTATTTTTATATTTTTCTCCCCCTAAAATCAACAAATAGCACAAAAACAAGAAAAATGAAAAAATGATTCAACTGAGCTATTGAATATCAGTTAATCTTCTTAAACCGTTTATACCAAATTAGTATTGAATACCAAGTAAGTATTGAAAACGCGTTTTATCGAAAGCCTTGGTATAAAGGTCAGCCTTTTGAAAATCAGTATTGAATTTTTTCAATATCAATAAGTTTCTTTTCAAAACAATCACGTATGAAGTGATAACGGATTTCAATATGTTTAGTTTTTGAATGTTGAACCGGATTTTTGGTTATTGATATAGCGGCCGAATTGTCAATGTAAATGGGAGTAGTAAGAAACTTCAAACCGTAATCCCGCAGATGCTGTTGGATTCAGATAACCTGTGAACAGCAACTCAAGGCCGCCACATACTCCGCTTCGGCAATAGAAGTTGAGACCGTTGTCTGCTTCTTACACCGCCAGGAAACAAGCCGGTTTCCTAAGAATTGATAACCCGTTGTTGTAGACTTGAAATTGATCTTGCATCCTCCGTAGTTCGAATCAGTATAAGCCGTGAGATCAAACTTATCTTCCTTGGGGTACCACAACCCGATGTCGGGATTTCCCCTCAGATAATGTAAGATACGCTTAGCTGTCGCCAGATGAGTCACTCGGGGACTCGATTGGTACCTTGCACATAAACAAACAGCAAACATTATATCAGGACGTGATGCAGTCAATACATAAGAGAACCAATCATGGCTCGATACAGGACTGGATCAACAACCAATTCATACGGTGATAAATTGTGACCCACGGGAAGAGGTGTCGAAGAGATTTTTCGGGCAGATATCTTAAATCGGCTCAAGACATCATTCACGTATTTTGTCTGATGGATAAAGGTCCCGGAATCAGATTGGTGAACTTGCAATCTCAAGAAGAAGCTCATCTCCCCCATCGAACTCATCTCGAATTTGGTTTGCGTCGTCGTCTCGAAGTCTTTGCACAAGCTGTCGTTCGTCAAACCAAAAATAATATCGTCTACATAAATTTGGACGAGGAGCAAGTCGTCACCAACATTCTTGTAAAATAAGGTACAATCCACAGTTCCCCTCTTGAACCCACTATCAATCAAATGGTCAACCAACGTGCTGTATCAGGCTCTCGGGGCCTGGTGTAAACCATATAGAGCCTTGTTCAAACGATAAACACGCTCTGGATAGTCTGGATCTTCAAAGCCGGGAGGCTACTTCACATACACTTCTTCATGAATCTCTCCATTCAAGAATGCCGATTTAACATCCATCTGATAAACTTTAAAGTTCTTGTAGGCTGCATAGGCTAAAAATATGCGTATCGCTTCCAGGCGTGCCACTGGAGTCTGGAGCATATACTTCAGTGTAGTCAATGCCTTCTTGTTGATTATATCCTAACACGACCAATCGAGCCTTGTTTCTCACGATAACCCCACGGTCGTCTTTCTTGCACTTATAAATCCATTTTGTCGGTATAGACCTTTTTACTCGATCGGGTTTATCAATAAGATCCCATACACCTAGTCTGACAAACTGCTGCAGCTCCTCCTGCATAGCTTCAACCCAAGACAGTTCCTTAAGTGCCATAGTGACACTTGTTGGTTCAATCTGAGAGAAAAAGCAAGTGTATTGTGCAATGTTCAGAATCCCCGTTGAGTGCAAATCCGCATAAGCACATAAAATCGAATCATCTGAAGGAGATATGTTATAATCAACCACATCCTCGCATATATTAGCCAACTGGTGTCTCGTTCGAACACCGTCATTCACATCCCCAATTATCTGTTCCTACGGATGATTAGTGTGAATCCTTAAAGAAGGATTCGCAGGTACAGATACATTATCACCAAGATTGGTGATATTTTCCTCTGTTGTGTCTAAAGAGACAGATGATGATAAGTCTTCAACTAGAATTAGCTCGTTTGTCTCTTGAGCTTCATCCAATGGAATTGAAGACGAATCAACAAAATCAGCATCATCGGAAGATTCAGAACCATCATTGGATGTTTCTGATACATTAGGTGAAACGTTCATATTAACAGAAGAAGAACTAGGAATAGGAAGACATCGTTCTTCTAAATACGATCGGACTAAGTCTTCAGGTATCTCTTCAACCGTTGGTGTAAACGAGTTAAATAAAACATCATAGTCGAACATCCAATCAGGACCTGTACCGGCTGGAGGTGTAATGTAGCTTTGACAATCTACGTGATACCAATCTTCTACACATCCCAAAGAAAGATTGAAGATACGCTTCTTAGGAGAATTATAACCCCAAAAAGTAACCCTCAAATGCCTTTTCATCAAATTTCCCGGCATCTCTCTTCAACAACATACATGGACACCCGAAAGGTTCCAAATACTTTAGATTAGGCTTACGGTTATTCAGAAGTTCATAACTTGTTTTCTTCAACTTCTTTACAGTTAGGACACGATTAATGTATAACATGCAGTATTCACAGCTTCATTACAAAATTGAACGGGAAGCTTAGAATCAGCAAGCATTGTATTAGCAGCTTCTATCAACGTCCGATTCTTCCGTTTAGACACACCATTCTATTGAGGAACATACAGCGCATTGAATTCCCGATGTATTCCTTTTTGAATACAGAAGAAATTCAAAACGTTGTTTTTAAACTAACTTCCATTATCACTTCGAATACGCCTCACTTTCAATTTATACAGTGATTCAATCTTAGTAATAAGGTTCTGAATTAAAATAGGTTTCTGATCTTTAGAACCCATGAATACCTCGAGAAGTTATCAGTTACTACCAAACAATACGAATCACCCGCAATACTGGCACGTGTAACATTTCGGGTTTTTATCGTATTCGTTTATCATTGTTTGAACGTTATTCGGATCCTAAACTCTATTAATACTTTGCATTTATGAATTATTAAGTTTCATTATATTCATCTTAAGCCCTCAATGTTCTAACAAATATTTATTTCTTGATTATAACTTAAATGGTACAACATATTATCAAAACCCAAAATACAAGGACCCAACTTGTACATTGCTGAAACCTGCCCACCTGGACGCTGGAGCGCTGCGCGGTGGCGGTGGCCCTTCTGGCCGCCCAGCGCCGCGGGTGCTCTGGATAGTTTATTCGCGAAATCTTGTTCCTAGACTCGTTTTGGCATAACAATCGGTTATTTTGGGCATGAATCGAGAGAAGTAAGGATCAAGGAATTGTTTTATAACTGAAATATATGTCCTAGATCGTTCTTAACCATCAAGACCCAATCTTTATGATAAATTCAGTGATTCTTTCACAAAATACATGATTACTTGCTTAAACTGGCCAAAAGAACATAATTAGTTCGTTTTAGCTTTTATTATAGAAACAAACCATAAACCCCTGCCACAAAACTTTACCTAAACCCTAGCTAACATATCTCAGCCATCACCCTCTCTGCCTCTCTCAATCATCTTCGGTTTTTGGTGTTTCGTTGAAGATTCGTTATTATTCGGTTTACTTTGCAAGAGTTAGGACTTTTGACTCGTTATATCTCATCAGTCGTGCACTTTCCGGGTAAGTTGTAAACTGAGGTTTTATTCATAAATTTCCTCTATTCGATAACCTTCAATAAATTTCTGAGATTGAAGGGTATTGAGTGGTCAATTGCTTTAAAACCCGATAAAGGGTAAAATAGTCAACATCTTTGACTTCTCGTTTTCTCATACTTCTGTTCGAATTCAATGTTCGGTCCAGACGACTTTTCTTCTCGTAATTAAATTTTAAGGGTTCTAACCAAAACCCGACTCCCGACTCAAAGTTCGGATTCTGGTCAGACTCGATTCGTTTAAACATTAAAATCGACATAACTCGAGTTATAATTATCCGCTTGGATTGATTCCAACGACAATAGTTTCCTTTTATACTTATACTTTCATACTGCTAAGTTTCAGGTTCTGTTGGATATTCTTGTTCGGCGCGTTAATCGGAAGACTTCTATTTAATCCTTAATATTTTAACTAACTCGCTTATTATTAAGGTGAGTTTTGTCATTCCCCCCATTTTCACATATTTTCAAACTTTTTGGGGGCGTATACGTACTTATAGTATTTCATATTATACATATCTCAATCATTAGCAAACGTTATATTGTGTGTGAATTGCTAGACTTAAATGCTAATTGATTACTTGTTTAATTTGCGCATTCGGAGAGGTCCACCATATTCTCATTATAGTATGATCATACGACCGTCTAGTTTTAACCGGTGCCCGATTCGCTTGGCAATGGTTCGCTTGACATTTTATTTGCTCATTGGTTTGGTTTATTTACAACTTTATTTACGTTTTGTTATCTTTTCATATTATATATTATTGCAAAATTAATGACTTGCTCACTCAACATATTTGTTGACAAAACCTATTGTATTTTCTACGTATATGCAGGTTATCGTTTGATTTAAAGATTCGAAGTATTGGATTGCTAGATGAGACCATAGGATGTATCGAGAACTATTTAATTTAAGTTATTGAATTGTTTTCATTTTTGTTATGAGATATTGACATGGATTATTTGGTTATTTATGGATGTTTGATTTAATTGGAATATAATTTATTAATAGATATTGTCACAATTATTGGATGATAGTTACCTTGAGCTTTGAGCAATCATGCTCACGCCCTGGCATTTCCGCCTTAGGTTGGGTCACTTTGAGAGCTTGTGGGTGATTAGGAAGATTATGAGTCATCAACATCATTGTATGATCGTTAATTGTAAGTGTTTCATCGATAATAACTCGTTTACGTGCTTGTCTAGTGTTCGTGTTGAAAAACCCTAATAAGATATGAAATATTTCTGTAATATGGAGGTTTTATGATAGTTGTAATGATGTTGGTTCGCTTATTGGTGTGGTAGAACATTTGGGTTGTCATATACATGATTATTGATCGATCTTTGTTGAAATCAGAATGCTGACAGCTTTGTACTCGCTTATTGTTTTGACTGTAACTTGATGAAAAACGATGTTTTTTAATATATTCTTGATTCTAGGATATAGTTCATCGATTCTAGTTTTCAGAAAGTTATGAATTGTAATTTTTGAATATACAGAAGATAGGTTTTATGATTTTACAAGATTGCATGTCTAATCTGATTTGGAAGATGTTTTCTGGTCTAACTTCCCTACATCATAACTTGAGATTGACAAAGCCAAATGGGTTAGTTCCACTTCTGGAACTGAGAATTATGAAGGTAGGAGACAACCCAATTGGACTTGCATAATTTAGATAAATTAATTGATAGAACCATGAAAATACTTTTTGTTGCGCAATCTGTTAAACTGTTTGTACCTATCTGCAATGATTGAATTATTGTGAGCTTTTTATACATGATAAAAATATAATAAAATTTTTTGAGAAACCTAATCCATTTATTCTAGTGTGATAAATTTTGTAGAATTTATCTTTGAGTTTTGCATAGTTAATAAAATTAGTTTGTACATGCTAAACTCTGTCTCGTGAACTGAATAATTATAAGTTAAGTTATAAGATGAATACTTGGTTGCTTTGCCATGATATAATGTGTGGATACATGTTAGGACTTTTTGGTATATTTGACATTACTCATTATCACCAATGAGTCATCGTGTCAAGTTTGTGTTTGTGTGTGGGTCCATATGTGAGTTTTAGAGTCATGTGTTATTGAACACACTCTCATAGCTTAAACACTTGTACTAGGTAAAAGTTAACGAGTCAAGTGCATGCATTTGGTTTGAGAAAAGTCCATTACACGTCACCAGGTGAGTTCATGCTTTTTCCCTAGTTGTTTTCTGGATTGAAAACAACGAAACTATTTTCGTATACTTGTTTTCTGGATAGAAAACAACAAAACTATTTTCGTATACTTGTTTTCTGGATCGAAAACAACAAAACTATTTTCTTACTTGTTTTCTGGATTGAAAACATGGACGTACTTACATACTGGTTTTCTGGATGAAAACACAACGACTTGCTTTGGATTTATGTAGTTTCTTATATATCACAAGTGTATACTAGATGCCCTCATATCACTTAAAGTCCTTACATACCTTGAACAATTAGGATGGGATGCGGGGAAATTTGAGTAATACTACTGGGTTTGACAAACCCCACCTGCTATAACTCGACTGGAGGTCGGACGGGTGTAAATTGTCCTAACATACATCTCCAGTGTTTTGTGATAGACCTGGTAAGAAGGCTAAATCTACATATACAACTGATGCTACGTATACTATCTATACTATATATATTACCTTTTACTACAACTTATGAACTCACCAACCTCGTGTTGACCCTTGAGTATTTATACTTACCCAGGTTGCTAGGTGTGCTAAGGAGCGGGTTGCATTGCATATGTCAGGAGTCACATTCATCGCATGAACTTTTATTTCACATTGTTTATACATGATGGGTTGCGCGTGTTCAAACACATGGTTTATTGTTTATCTTAAAACACTTACTTTAACGCTTCCGCAATAGTTTTAAATTGTCAGTTTGGATTTTGTTTTCTGAAGTTCTAATGAGACTTAAATAAATGTTATGAATACTTTAATTTGGTTGTTTGGTATAACGAATGAGCTAGATCCTGGTATGTCACACGCCTCGCGGTATAACTCCGTTAGTCAAAATTTGGAGGTGTGACACCCGTAAAGCGAATGTCGTGGCCGACGCACTTAGCCCGAAGAAACAAGTCAAATCCGTGTTGCTTACTTGTGTTCTCGTTCAAAATGGTCTCGAAGAGCGTGTTCTTAACGTGCAACACGAATCCGTCACCAAAGGCAATATGTATGACGAGATGTCGTGTGGTGCAGAATCTCAATTGGAAACCAAGCCCAATGGTTTGCTTTATTTCCTTAATCACTTAAGGATTCTCGATCGTGATGACCTTCGCACATTCATAATGGACGAGGCTCACAAGTCACGATATTCCGTACATCCCGGTGCTGATAAAATGTACGTCGATCTTCGTTCCATCATTTGGTGGCCCGGAATGAAGAAAGACATTGCTCTCTATGTGGCAAAATGTCTCACTTGTTCTAAAGTCAAGGCCGAGCACCATCGACCTTATGGTTTGCTCGAGCAACCTCCCGTTCCCGTATGGAAGTGGGAAGATATTGCTATGGACTTTATCACTAAGCTTCCTTCTACCCGAAAGCAACATGATAGTATGTGGGTAATCATCGATCTTTTGACGAAGTCTGCTCATTTCATTCCCATCAAGGAAACGTATTCTGTTGATCGATTGGCGCATATTTACGTTGAAAGGATTGTTTGTCATCATGGAATTCCATTAACCATTATCTCCGATAGAGATGGTCGTTTCACTTCTCGTTTTTGGAAATCTCTCCAATCCGCTTTGAGAACTCGTTTGGATCTTAGTACTGCTTATCATCCGCAATCTGATGGTCAATCTGAGTGTACAATTCAAACCCTAGAAGATATTCTTCGCTCATGTGTCCTCGATTTTGGGGGCAATTGGAATACTCATCTACCGCTCATTGAGTTTTCGTATAACAATAGCTTTCACTCTAGCATTGGTATGGCACCTTTCGAAGCTCTTTATGGACGCAAATGTCATTCTCCTATTTGTTGGAATGAAGTTGGAGAATCTCAAATTACTGGTCCCAAGTTAGTTTAAGAAACGACTGATCGTATTGCTCAAATCCGCCAAAATCTACTCGCTACACGTAGTCGACAAAAGAGTTATGCGGATAAGCGTGGAAGCCTCTCGAGTTTACTGTTGGTGATCGTGTTCTACTTAAAGTATCTCCATGGAAAGGTGTTGTGAGATTTGGAAAGAAAGGGAAGTTATCTCCTCGTTTCGTTGGTCCTTTTGAAATCATTGAGCGTATTGGTCCTGTTGCTTATAGACTTTATCTTCCATCTGAACTCTCAAATATTCATCCGATATTTCATGTTTCGAATTTGAAGAAGTGTCTTGCCGAGGGTAATTTCCAAATACCTCTCGGCGAATTTTGTATTGAAAAGACCATGCATTTCGTTGAAAAACCCGTTGAGATCATGGACCATAAAGATAAAGTTACTAAGCGTAGTTATATACCGTTAGTCAAGGTGCGTTGGGAATCGAAGCAAGGAGCTGAGTTTACTTGGGAACGTGAAGATCAAATGAAGGAGAAGTATCCTCATCTGTTCGCTACAGTTATTCTCTAATTTCGGGACGAAATTCCTAAAAGTAGGGGATACTGTAACATTTCAGGTTTTTATCGTATTCGTTTATCATTTTTTGAATGTTATTCGGATCCTAAACTCTATTAATACTTTGCATTTATGAATTATTAAGTTTCATTCTATTCATCTAAGCCCTCAATGTTCTAACTAATATTTATTTCTTGATTATAACTTAAATGGTGCAACATATGATCAAAACCTAAAATACAAGGATCTAACTTGTACATTGTTGAAACCTACCCACCTGGACAACGAAGCGCCGCGCGGTGGCGGTGGCCCTTCTGGCCACGTAGTGTCGTGGGTGCTCTGGACAGTTTATTCGCGAAATCTTGTTCCTAGACTCATTTTGACATAAAAATCGGTTATTTTGGGCATGAATCGAGAGAAGGACCAAGGAATTGTTTTATAACTGAAATATATGTCCTAGATCGTTTCTTAGCCATCAAGACCCAATCTTTATGATAAATTCAGTGTTTCTTTCACAAAATACATGATTACTTGCTTAAACGGGCCAAAAGACCATAATTAGTTCGTTTTAGCTTTTATTATATAAACAAACAATAAACCCCTTCCATTAAAATTTACCTAAACCCTAGCTAACGTATCTCAGCCGTCACCCTCTCTGTCTCTCTCAATCGTCTTCGGTTTTTGGAGTTTCGTTGAAGATTCGTTATTATTCGGTTGACTTTGCAAGAGTTATGACCTTTAACTCGTTATATCTCATCATTCATGCACTTTTCGGGTAAGTTGTAAACTGAGTTTTTATTCATAAACTTCCTCTAGTCGATAACCTTCAATCAATTTCTGAGATTGAAGGGTATTGACAGGTCAATTGCTTTAAAACCCGATAAAGGGTAAAACAGTCAACATCTTTGACTTCTCGTTTTCTCATACTTCTGGTCGGATTCAATGTTCGGTCCAGAAGACTTTTCTTCTCGTAATTAAATTTTAAGGGTTCTGACCAAAACCCGACTCCCGAATCGATGTTCGGATTCTGGTCAGACTCGACTTGTTTAAACATTAAAATCGACATAACTCGAGTTATACTTATCCGTTTGGATTGATTCCAGCGGAAATAGTTTCCTTTTTACTTATACTTTCATACTGCTAAGTTTCAGGTTCTGTTGGATATTCTCGTTTAGCGCGTTAATCGGAAGACTTCTATTTAATTCTTAATATTTTAACTAACTCGCTTATTATTAAGGCGAGTTTTGTCATTCCCTCGTTTTCACATATTTTCAAAGATTTTGGGGGCATATAGGTACTTATAGTATTTCATATATACATATCTCAATCATTAGCAAACGTTATATTGTGTGTGAATTGCTAGACTTAAATGCTAATTGATTACTTGTTTAATTTGCGCATTCGGAGAGGTCCACCATATTCTCATTATAGTATGATCATACGACCGTCTAGTTTTAACCGGCGCCCGATTTTCTTGGCAATGATTCACTTGACACTTTATTTGCTCATTGGTTTGGTTTTTTTACCACTTTATTTACGTTTTGCTATCTTTTCATATTATATATTATTGCAAAATTAATGACTTGCTCACTCAACATATTTGTTGACAAAACCTATTGTATTTTCTACGTATATGCAGGTTATCGTTTGATTTGAAGTTTGGAAGTATTGGATTGCTAGATGAGACCATAGGATGTGTCGAGAACTATTTAATTTAAGTTATTGAATTGTTTTCATTTTTGTTATGAGATATTGACATGGATTATTTGGTTATTTATGGATGTTTGTTTTAATTGGAATAAAATTTATTACAAGATATTGTCACAATTATTGCATGATAGTTACCTCGAGCTATGAGCAATCATGCTCACGCCCCAGCATTTCCGCCTTAGGTTAGGGTGTGACAGCACAGTTCACTAGACCAAATAAATCCAAGTGAAGTCGTTTCAGTGGCGTGATTATCGAGTTAATCGATTTGCACGGGTGTGACTTCTTCTTCTATTTCCCCTTCTTGCACGCTACACAATGATCATTCAACTTGAAGTTCTTGAGGGTCACTCCATCTACCAAATCATTGGTAACAAGATGATTCATTTTGCGAACATGGATGTGCCCCGTTCGTCGATTCCACATAATTGAGTCTTTCTCCGTAGCTTTGGAGACAAAACACGTTTAAGAGGGTGAAACGTTTACATTAATACTCATATCGAGGACATAAATATCATTTGATCGAGGTGATCGCATGACAACCATTTCTTCAGGAATTGTGTATCCCGGTTAAAGGATAACACATTCCTTATCTGTGAAAATAGTAGTATATTTCTTATCATAAATCTGTGAGACACTTAACTGTTGGGTTTTAACAAGATTATCAAAGTCATAAAATCCAAATTTTATGAAAAAACGCAGTGGAAATTGGTTTTAAATCTTGTTAATTTCATATGTATAAAACCTATTTTACACATTCAAAACCCAAGCCCGGATCCATATACGAAATACATACTATCAAACACATGCATGTCACTATAAGTCCATGCATGTTAAAGCTACCTTTCAAATCCAAGGAAGAGGAAGGAGATGATGATGATGAAGGCAAGAACTTGAATATGAAACTCCTCAAGCTAGCATACCCCAAGCTTTCCAATAAACACCACCTGTAGATAGGATTTGGTAACACTTGACAACTCTTCCTTGTTCTTGTTCTTGGCCGTCTAAGAGAGAAAAGAGAGGGAGAGTGCTCAGAGGATTTTTCCTCTAGTGTTATTATGTTGTATATTTGTGTTATGTTGAGAGAAAAAATGAAAGAAACAAACAAATAGTCTTTCAAATATGGCACCACCCATGGAACCAATAAAATCATTTGCATGTCTCCACTAACAAGTTTATAATAATAAAATAACAGGAAGGAGAAAGAGAAGGGGGGGGGGGGGGTGGCCACCCTCTCTCCACCTTGTCCAAATTCAAAAAAATTATTTTATAACATAAAACTTGTTATAAATAGTTATGTTAACTTTCAATATTTAAAATTTACACAACTTAAGAAACATGCAAGGTTAATTAGGTTTATATATTGTTATTTAACCAACTTAAATAACATTATGTAATGTTCTCTCATAAAATATAAATCATCCATATGATTTATTTATTACACAAGTACATTGTATTTAGAAACCATTTCCAAATAACTCAAGTGTTAATATTTATTTGTCATGATCATATCATATATAAACAAATATTATTGGCATTTGTCTAGCTTATTATTGGGTATGACCCGACTTGGATCATAACGTACTAGCCACATCAATTATAATATGTGTCTTGGCATACCAAGTCCAACATTAACAGATTGAGATCTACTTTCTCACAATAATTAACTCTCTCAAATGTAATCATTCCATTTGGGACCTCTCCCTCTTTGGTAATCATTCCACCATTATTACCAGCGAATGCAACATAACCTCCCTGAATATCTTTGACATTATTAAGAAGATAAAGGTTGCCGGTAATATGTCAAGAGCATCCACTGCCTAATATCCACTTGTAACCTGATACAGACTTGGATGAACTCTGCACAAAACATAAAATAATTAGTTCAAAAAGGCAGCTCAAGCCTCAGTCTTGGGCTCTCATTTTGAAATTTTTGGAGATAAGTTTAATTTAACACTTGCATTTGGTACTTGAGAATATGTGACGGGTTTCTTGGTTTTCTTCTTTAGGTAGCCATCATGAATTATTCCCAAGTCCGTGTTTTTATAAATAGGTTGAGCACGATCAACGAATTTGTTTATTACATTAGGTACTTCAACCCGAACCACTTTCCTCGTGTTGACGTTTCAATACATTATGAAAGATTCATCAACTTGAGATTCCTTTGAATTATGATTAATTTCAAGTATTGTAATAGATTGTTTAGATGACAACTTGATATTATCAACCTTAGCTTTGCATTTCTTAGCCACATGACGAGATTCACCACATTTAATGCATAACCGAGTGTCTAAACTTTTCTGTGATGGAACACTTGTCTTGTTCTCGTGTGAAGATTGAGGAATATTAAGGTTTGGTTTCTCAACAGCTACCAACTTTGAAACCTCATGAGTTAATCCCTTTTTATGTTTGTAGAATTCAAGATTGGTTGTTTTCAAAGAATTCTCCAATCCCGATGATTTCACAAACTTTATAGGTTGAAAAACATTCACAACAGGTTTCGTTTGAACATTTTTAGATTTAGATTTAATAAATCTTTGTTCAAGGTCGGAAACCTTAGAAGTATCATCTTGAAAAACGCTTTTAATCATTTCTGGCCTAAGAAGATTCAAGGGAACTTCTTTGTCCGAGAACATTTTTGACAAGCCCTTTATCTTAGACATCTTTCCTTTTGTTGACTCTTTTTGTGGATTGATGAATTTCATCAAATCCTTATCAGACACAGTAGGCTTGTCTGAATTCTTTATACTAACAGATACTTTCGGCTTTTTCAAGGATTCACCCTAGGGCTTCGAACCATACACAGCTTGTTCAAATTCCTCAGATTCACACAGAATATGATTGTCAAAAGGTATGTTATCATTTTTGACAATCACTTCCGGTTCAGTTAATTCCTCAATTGAACTGTCCAATTCATTTTCAGTAAAAACTGAATTACTTTTAATCTGAATCGGTTCATGAATTTTTGATTTAGTTATTTCAACATTTTCAGATTTGACTAAATCAACAACAGGCATTTCTGGATTTGTAGATTGCTCTACAACAGGAATGCTACTGTAATCTCCTTTGAATGGAGGAGGAATCTCAACAGAACCCAATCCTGCTTTACCATTTTTCTTATGATTATTATTGATTACGATAATTTCGTTTATGAGAAATGAGGAGTCCTGAAATTTTCCAAGTTTATTTTTTAACTCCAAGATTTCATTCTCTAACTTGGTAATGCAGGTTCGAAGTTTGAGAATCTCTTGAAAATGTTGCTCAACTACCATAATTTTACAGTTAACTTCAGCTTTTAGGTCATGATTGCGAACAGACAAATCTTTAATTTTAAGTGTCAATTGCTTCAACAATTTGGATTTTTGTCTGAAGCATTCATTGACCATGAAAAGTTCATTCATGAGTGTATTGTTATGTTGTAAAGCTGACTCAAGTTTGACTATAAGTTCAACACAATCAGTACAATTAGTAACATCTTGTGAAGTTACTATCTCCTGTGATTCATTCAAAGATACATTAAGAGAAGATTTAGTATATACCTCTTCAATCTTTGCCATACACGCAAAATATTTGGTGTGCTCAGGTGACGTATGATCAGAATCAGTCTCTGAATCAGACATGTCACTTCCATCTGATAGATTATCACCGCTCGCATCTTCAAACTGTTCGACTGGTTCTACTATAGCGAAGTTTTCTTGATTTACCAGTAGCTGTTGAGACCAATCCAATCCTTCATTGGTAACGAGAGATTGTGAGTTAGCCGGCTTATTTTGATCCCCTTCTAATGATTTCTTCTTATCAGTTCCAGACGAACTTTTTCCTGAAGATCTCTCAGCATTACGAGGACCTGTGTATTCTTTCCTCGGGTTATCACATTCTTTGCCGAAATCACCAAAATATCCACAATTGTAGCATTTGACTTTCAATTTGTCGAATCCAACTCTCTTGTTTTGAGTCGGTAGATCCTTTCCCGTTCGTTGCATGAATCGTTTCACTTTCCTGACTATCATAGCCATATTCTACTTTAGATCCATTAACTCTAGATCATCAGGGTCGATCTGATCATAATCCTCATCAGTTAGTTCACTAGTTGCAATCTTACTCCCAACAAGTTGTTCATAAGATGACATAAACGCACTTAAAAAAGCAAACTGCTGCTCCGCTTCTTTCAGATTAACATTTGTTGGAGAGCTTGAGGAACTTGCACTTGATCCTGAATTGACACCCAAAGCCATGAAACATACATTAGGCGAGCTATTACCATTTGAAAACTCTTCTTGTGATGGCTATGTGAAGAAAGCGGTGATCGGGACTGAACTTGAAGCATTACTTGCTGGTAACGAACCACCATAGAGAGAAGGATTCTGATTCTAATTATCCTTCAATGAGTTTTGGCATTTCAAGTCATATTCTCTTTCTTCTAGCTTGTTGATAATTTGCTCAGAAGTGAGTTGATCGTTGCGAAAACAACCATTCTCTTTCAGCACAAGTAAGAAAGTTGAATACAAAGGTGGTAATGCATTCTTCAAAGTGCCAATATTATCCACCTCAGTCGGTTCTAGTTTAACAGTAGTCATTTCTGCAACAAGATGACAAAACTGACTGATCATCTCTTTCACAATCTCATTTTTCAATAAAGTAAAATTTCAAAATTGAAATTTCACTAGAGTCTTCTTGCTCTCGAGTGTGTTCCCTAGACTTCGAGTCTTCAAAGTAGCAAATAGAGAAGCACAAGTCTTGATATTGCTGTATTAATGAAAAATGTACTCAGGTAATGCCATAGTGAGAGTAGAGTAAACTTTGGTCTCACTTTCAGCATCCTTAATCTCCTGAGCTTCATAATGCTCACTATCATTCTAAGTCCAACCAAGTGTTTCACTTCCCAGTGAAGGTGCCTTATACACAACCTCCAGAAATCGCACACTACTCGGATGCACTAAACCAAGATGAGCACGAAACCTCGATTCCCAACGAGCAAAATCAGATAATTTCATAAGTTTGGGACATTTATTGTGTGACCCTATTTCGTTGTCCATAGATAACATCTGCTGCATTAAAGCGTTTTACGAGGCTAAAGCATAATACGTGGCTTGATTTTGAGAAGCCACGATTTCACAAGATTTAATAGTCAAAGGACTAAACTTATCAAATGATAAATCTTAAGCTCACTGTTCACGAATGAACACTATTTTATGAGACAATACGAATGTGTAATGAATGTGGATTATTACGTCTAACGAATGTGTAAAGAATGTGAATGTTGGAAGGGTAATGAGTGAGATTAGCGAATGTAATTGGGTAACGAATGAGTTGAACGAATATTTGACTAACGAATAAGGACTAAACGAATGATTAACACTGTTCAATAGAATGAAGCTGTAACGAATGATCAGTTACACAGTTTAACGAAACTGTCTTCAATTCGTAACGAATCACTCTTCAAACACTAATGAATCAGACTAACGAATCAGGTATTAGACTAACGAATCAGTCTTCAACTGATAACAAATCAGCCTTCAAATATTCAAACCATATTGAAAATCAATCCTAAGTCCAGAAATGTCCAAATTAGTCCGAATTCAACAAAACCTATATCAAAACACTTGGAATCCAAATCCGAACCTCACACTCACAGTCCGTTCTTACAACTCGTCCAAATCTAAAAATCAATTTAACCTATTCAAACTTACGTTAACCGCCATTAACGTTCTCAACACATCAACCAGTCTAATTAACAATCAATTAGAACTCAATCCGCCATTTAACAATTCAATTACCTTAATGTTGAAACCAATTACTGTTATATCAATCCAATTACCATTAACATGAAACCTCTGTTTCACCGAAACCTTTTACTCGATGATTCATATCAACTCATGATGAAATAAATCAAATCAACAATGAATCTATACAATATATCAATGGATAATCACGAAGATCCGATCTAGTGGATCTGATACCACTTGAGAGAGCTTATACGGACCTAGATCGATGATGACATCGTGATAATCATTGTTAGATCAATATGGTTATGATGAATATTGTTAGTGTGTGTTTGTGTGTGTTTCAGAGACGATTTCGGCAGAGTAACGAGGCAAAAGTTCAATAATAATAAATCTGATAATTATTGATAATGTTTACAAGTATATATAGATGATGACACATTCGTTAACTTAAACCTTAACCGAATGTGTCATTCATTACATTAGATCTAACGAATGAACAGACTCATTCGTGTTTACATTAGTCTTAACGAATGCCCTTCAATCGTTGTCCCATTCGTTAAGCAGGATTAACGAATGTGGCTTACATTGATAACGAATGTGGCTTATTCGTTACGGGGTAACGAATAGCCTTACATTAGAGCGAATGGGGATATTACCAAAATACCCCTTACATTATCTAGTAATATAATAATAATATAATAAAGACCGAGACGCCCAAGTCGTGTATCAACATGAGAGCCTGAGAATATAATAATATAAGAATGCCAATAAGCAGTCCCAAACAGTCCAATTTAACACAACAAATACGAACAAATATGATATATACCAGAATTAAATAGAAGGGTGTAAAGGGTATTAACCTCATATTGACATGCTGTAGTTAGTATGTTAGATATTTATACAACACCATATTTGTAAACAGGAGCGACAAGATCCAATGCTTTTTTACTCGTTCGCAATAACAATAAAGCATAATCAATTAAAAAAAACAAAATAAAACAAAACAAAAAGGCATTCAAAATTTTCACATATGTTGCAACTTATGATTCGATAACAAATTTTGCTTCTAATTATCTAACTACTAAGAGTCAAGTCATCAAGCTTTATAGTAGGCAGTGGCTGCGACAAAACCTATTATCAAACGTCAAAAAGACATCACTAATAACCTAATTACCCTTTCTATTAATTTTACTTTGAATGCTTTTTTTCCAATCAAACAAGGCGTGTCTCTTTTTCTCACAACAATATCTTTTTGATAAGTATATGTATTAATTTCTTAAATAATCGGGATTTTTCAAACACCCAAAACAACTTATATGTTTTGTGTTTTACCATGGTTAGTTATCTAATTCTGATTTGATCAAAAATAATGGTGAAATCAATATTAACCAAGAAATGAATAACAATGTACCAATAAAAAAACTGCAGATACGACTGAGGAGGTAATGCGGTTACAGAAAACAAGAAATACCAAATGTTTGAAGAATTCGTGGTTTGGACCACAAGGAACTCTCATTATCTTCTCCTACAGATAAAGATTCAACAGCTTTTTAGTTCATGTTTTTCACACTATTAATACCACCAATCAAGAAAGTTATATCAAATAAAAAATTTCAATCTTGTAGTTACCTAGAATCAAAATAATATGAAATAAACAGCATTCACACTACCTAAATTGGGGAAAATCAAGCATAAATGCTGCTGTCTACAAGATCCTGAATATCCATCCACAACTCAAATCATCATGCAAATTCTAAACCAGTTACTTCTAACCAAACAAACAAATGTACCCTACAAAATCACACTCATAGCAAATAGGGTCTGGGAGGGTAGGATGAGGCAAAACTTAGTCTAAAACAGCAAAAAGAGATGAATAGTAAAAGATAAAAAAGCAAATGCTTATATTAAAAGAACAAAATAAGTTCAAGAAACTCACCATCAAGTTCAACCATTTCCTTTTTTTCATGTTTCCTCTCAAGTTTCAACATCCTTCAATGAAATGAACAACGTTCCATCAACCATCCATTTTACAACCGGTACAGCTTAATTCCTGGCCTTCGTGTTTCATAACAAAAAGATCATTCCTAAATTATTTAACTAAAAAACATATTATAAGAATAATATAATTTTAAAACTACAGATCGATGATATTAATACAGTTCTAAGCAAAAATTATAACCTTAACAAAAAAAAATAAAGAATCATGTGTTTGAAACATAAACCTAGTGCTCTTTTCTGGTGAGAGTTTGCCTTAATTCTTCTAGGAACAAACATAGCTACAAGTTCTTCAAATTCCATAAGGCATCTTTCCATTTCAACTCTAGGGGCATAGAAAGACCTATTTTAGGGAGCACACAGATAGTAGGTATGATAATGACCTGTTTTAGGGCTCCAATCGCAAGAAAGAACTAATTTATATAAGGGTGATGGTTTAGAGCTCGATAATTGAACATAAACGATGTTAATAACAGGTTTGTGGGTACTAACCTGTCACGATGAAACTCAATATAACAGAACCCAGATGGTAGTGATGATAGTTACCTAAATTGAATGGCAAAATCTGAACAAAAGCGAATGGTTAGAGGCCGGTGGCAACGTTGTAATACAGGTTTAACGGAGAACGTCAATTGAATAACAATTGATGATGAAATCATAACTGAAACCTCTCATTGATTTAAAGCATTTAATTGAACGAATTGAGGGGGGCGGTTACGGTGTCCAAAGGAGGGAGAAAGCAGGAAATGAAATGTTAGTTGCGACTTTAATTATTAGGGGTTTAAAGGATGTGTTATGCACTTGAACAAGATGTGTCCTGCTGTATAAGATGGAATAAAATTGTTTAAAAAGGTTAACATTTAGCTGGCGGTTGTTAATGGATTGATTACCAACTAGATATAACCTTTCGATTAAAGGTGTGGATATTCCTTTCATTCTTTGTCCTGTTTGTTAAAACTCGGTGGAGGTTTTGGATCATGTTTTTGGCGGGTGCGTCCGGGCTGTGGAAAGCGATAGGTCGTTGGTTGGAATTAGATTTTCCTACCAGTTTTGGGCCGAAAGACATTATTAATTGGTTGGATTCGTCTTGATGGGTGAAGAAGAAAAGGTATGCGGCTGAGGTGATTATTTTCACTGCTAGGTGGCTTATTTGGAATACTCTAAACGAGACGATTTTTGGTATGAAACTTGATAAGAAAAACTTTCTTTTCGATTCTGTTGTTTCGGTTTCTTATTTATAGCTTTCTTCTCATAATTGTAATTTTAATTTGAATTGGGTAGTGTGGTTAAGAAACCCATTACTTGGTATGTGACCTTGGTTTTTTTTCCTTCCGGTTAGACTTTTCTAACCGGTAAGAGTGTTTTTTAATTAAAGTTGCTGGTAAAAAAAATTGAACTATATATAACTACCCATTTCAAATAACATAAAACCAAACCTTCTAAGAAAATTGACATAAAATTTTATTACTATAATGGAATTATGTTATATACATTTGTAATTAAAAAGTATCAATATGCAAAAACATACTAATTATTCCGGTTAAACACATCTTGATCATGTCAGCCCGCCAGTTCGTGTCGTGTTTGAGAACATATTGCTGTCACATTTTTCAGGTTCACGTTGTGTTTGTGTCAGATTGGACATGCCCGCTTGCGAACACAACCCAAGATTGGTACTGTATATATCACCTGGAACAAGAATGGCAGCTACTTCCTCATTCCATTTTTCATTGTGAAGTACCTAATATTTCGTTTGTTCACTTTGTCAATTTAATATTAGAGAACATGTTAAAGATAACTCCATTGAAATGTTAATACCTTTGCTTTAAGTGCAAAAGGTTTCATGAGAGATGCAGTTGCATAATCAACAAGGATAGAATGTGCAGTTTAATTTACGAATATCTATCCCCACAATATAGTGTTGTTGCAACCAACTTTTAAACATACAGAAGCCTGTCATCTCCAGGATTGTACACGTGAAACATCACAATCACTGCTTGATCAAATTGCATATCCCCGTTAATCAATTGCATAATATAAAGCAACTTAATAAACCAAAACATTTGTTAACCAACATCAGGCTCGCCCAAATAACCCGAAAACATACTAAATATATATACGAACCCCAAATTTTCCTTTCGCATACTCAAATTTATTCCATAACTGATTTTTTTAGGCGGCCAGAGCATTCATTTCATTTCCATACAACTTCTTAGGGTAATCAGAATTCGTTCATTGAAAACATGTGTTGACATGTCTTAGTTCTATATGTATTTATTCAATTTATAACAGATGAGAATGTCTATGTTGGCAAATTGAGAAACACCTCTAAGTTGACTTAAAACAGTAATTAAAGAAAATAAAAAAAACACGAAACCATGCTATCAGACCCAAATTAACCTGAATCCAAACCCGAATAAAATCTAGCCTGTTTCACATGAAACACTTAACAACCCATGATTAAACTTGTTGATCTTTTTATCAATTTTTAGAGACCCCCAACGCGATTAATCCGACCCAGAATAACCAAAAACATGGGAAAGTTACCCAAAGTACACCACTAAATGATAGTGATAGATTCAAAGTAAAAATGTATATGGGCTTACTTTTATCTTACATATAAAGCTAAAAGCTAACCTTTCCTCGCATAACCTCAATGGGCTTTTCAAAATCCTCCTTTTTTGCATATCGAATGAAGGCAAATTCTCTTGGTCTAACACATGCGGCGATACGTTAACATGAGTTGAATATCGATTAGGATTTATATGAAGGTAGATAACAAAATTTGCTTGTTAATATAAGAATCGATTTTGTAATTCGTGAATGAACTGCAATTGTTGTCACAGCTTGCCTCTCCTGTTCATCATCTTCGTGTCACACCCCAACTTAGGGCCTATCACACCCCAACCTAAGGTGGAAACGCCGAGGCATGAGCTGATTGTTCACAGCTCAAATGTGCTATCATAAAATTAAATGACAATATCTATTAAGTTAATTATTTCATAAAAAGTGCACACAATATCCAAACATAACAAAATATTCCAAACAATAGAAATAATCCCAAACAAAAACTTAAATATAGATGGTCTTCGTTAAACCCTAAGGTCTTTTCTAGGTGTCCAAAACTTCAATCTTCAAGTCAATCGATAACCTGCATATGCGTAGAAAATACAATAGAGTTCTTCAACATAAAGTTGAGTGAGATTATCACCAGTTTTGCAATAATATATAATAATATAATAAATAAGCAAAACGTAATAAATAATGGTAAATACAACCAAACCATGAGCAATTAAAGGTGTCAGTTGACCATTGCCAAGTAAATCAGGCGCTGGTTAACGTGACAGTCGTCTGATTACACTATAAATGAGAATATGTTGTACCTCTCCGAATGCGATAAGATAACCAAATAGACATGTAGCAAATATAATTGATCAATCACACACAATTAAACGTTTGCTAGTTTAAGATATATAGATAATATGAAATACAGATAATACGCATATGTCCCCAAAACTTGTAAAAATTCAGTAAAATAGGGGAATGACAAAACTCATCTTAAATCGAAGGCAAGTGAATAATAATAATGATAAACGAGTTAAAAATTAAATGGATCGTCTTCTAATGCGTCGAATGAATAAACCACCTGAACCTAAAACTTTGAGATAAGAAAATATTAATAAAACCGAACTCGTTTCCGTTGGAATCGTTTCCAAACAGACGTCTAGAACTCCAGTTATGTTAAATTAAACATTTAAACGAGTCGGTACTGACCAGAATCCGAACAGCGAGTCGGAAATCATGTTTTAGTCAGTAGCCTTAAAATTTCGTTACGAGAAAACGTATAGTCAAAGTTATTGACTATTGTGCCCTTAAACGGGTTCGACTCAAATTGACCCGTCAATACCCCTCAATCTCAGAAATTGACTGAGGGTTATTGACAAGTGAGTATTATAGAACAATTGATCATTTAACAACTTACCCGGATTATGCTTGTGTTAGCGAGAAATCAAGGTCAAAGGTCAATTAAGTGTCAAAGTCAACTGCAGCTTTCAATCTTCGATTAACTGAGCAAAAACGAGTGGGAAAAACGTCGGGTTAGGGTAGGTGACGGCTGGGAATTCTTAAACTCTAGGGTTTGGAGTTATGATATGTTTATATAGGTGTTAAATCAACTTGTTGGACAAGAAACGTGTCGGTTTTGGTAAACGAATCACACATTAATGATGAAATCGGGTCATATATATCATTGATATTTTGACCAAATTACTGAATAAGAACCTAGACAGTAGACACCATTACATACTAAATACAATAACTTGTTGCTCAATTTTTGTGTTTTAGGGTTGATTAAGGAAGGATTTAGCATTAAACGAAGATCAAGAACGAAATTGGCTGATCTGGTAAATCTTCGCGCCGTGCGAAGTTCAGGAGCTCCCTCCTTCGCGTCGCGCGAAGGGAGGGTTCCTACCAGACTTTCATTTTTGGCCTTTTTAGTCCTTGAAGTTTCAGAAATGCATTTTTAAGTCACTTTAAGCGATTTTAATAGTTTCTAAGGGCTATTTGGCGCAAATGAAAGTTAAGGAATTATAGACTAAGATAAACAAAGTTAATTTACTAAAAATTGCATGATTTCATTAATAAGAAAGATCCAAATATATTCCCGAATCAGGTAAACAAATACGAATACGGAAAAACCGAAATGTTATAGTATCCCCTACTTTTGGTAATTTCGTCCCGAAATTAGAGAATCTACTGTAGAAAATAGATGAGGATATTTCGCTACCATTTGATCTTAACACTCCAAAGTAAACTTTGCACCTTTCTTCGATTCCCAACGAATTTTAACCAACGGTATATGGCTTCGTTTAATGACTTTATCATTGTGGTCCATGATCTCAACGGGTCTTTCAAAGAAATGCATGGTCTCATCAATATGAACTTCATCGAGAATTACTTGAAAATTACCCTCGGCAAGGCACTTCTTCAATTTCGATACGTGAAACATCGGGTGAACATTTGAGAGTTCAGAAGGAAGTTTAAGCTTATAAGCAAGGGGACCAATACGATCAAGGATTCCATAAGGACCAACGAAACGAGGAGATAACTTTCCTTTCTTCCCAAATCTAACCACTCCTTTCCACGGAGATACTTTCAAAAGAACACGATCACCAAGATCAAACTATAGGGGTTTCCTTCGTTTATCCGCATAACTCTTTTGACGACTACGAGCAGCGAGTAAATTCTGATGGGTTTGAGCGATATGATCAGTCATTTCTTGAACTAACTCAGGACCAGTAATTTGAGATTCTCTAACCTCGTTCCAACAAATCGGAGAACGACATTTGCGACCATAAAGGGCATCGAAAGGTGTCATACCAATGCTAGAGTGAAAGCTATTGTTATATGAGAACTCAATGAGCAGTAAATGAATATCCCAATTGCCCCCAAAATCTAGGACACATGAACAAAGCATATCTTCTTGAGTTTGAATCGTGTGCTCATACTGACCATTAGATTGCGGATGAGAGCGTCGGCCACGACATTCGCTTTACCGGGATGGTAGCGAATCTCGCAATCATAGTTGCTAAGCAACTCGACCCGACGGCGTTTTCTCATATTGAGTTCTTTTTGATCAAAGATGTGTTGGAGACTCTTATGGTCGGTAAATACTACGCATTTGGTACCATAGAGATAATGCCTCAAATCTTCAAGGCGAATACAACAGCACCAAGCCCGAGATCATGTGTCGTATAATTCTTATCATAAACCTTTAGTTATCTCGAAGCATACGCGATAGCCTTACCTCGTTTTATGAGAACACAACCGAGACCTTGGTTAGAAGCATCACCGAAAATGATGAAATATTCACTACCTTCGGGAAGAGCAAGAATAGGAGCATTTCAAAGCATGTCCTTAAGTGTTTGAAAAGCTTCTTCTTGCTTTGACCCCCACTCATAAGGTTTACCCTTATGTGCTAGAGCGGTGAGGGGCAACGCAATCTTCGAGAAATTACGAATGAAACGACGGTAATATCCCGCCAAACCAAGAAAAGAACGAACTTCGGCGGGAGAAGTCGGTGTTTTCCAATTCCTGACAGCTCCAATCTTTGCGGGATCGACATGGATACCTTTGTCGTTGACAATATGGCTCAAAAATTGAACTTCTTTAAGCCAAAACTCACATTTTGAAAAATTGGCATACAACTGTTCCTTCCGTAAGAGGTCAAGGATAGCATGTAAGTGCTCATTGTGATCGTTTTCGGATTTGGTGATTAAAATGTCATCGATGAAAACAATTACGAATTTGTCCAAGTAGGGTTTACACACACGGTTCATAAGATCCATGAAAACCGCGGGTGCATTGGTTAGCCCAAAAGGCATAACACAAAACTCGTAATGCCCATAACGAGTATGAAATGTGGTCTTGGGAATGTCATCTTCATTAACGTGAAACTGATGATAAACGGAACTGAGATCAATCTTCGAGAAGCATGCGGCTCCTTGAAGTTGATCGAAAAGATCATCGATGCGAGGGAGCGGGTAACGATTCTTGATGGTGAGTTTGTTGAGTTTGTGATAATCGATACACATGCGAAACGAACCATCATTCTTCTTCACAAACAAAACAAGTGCGCCCCAAGGAGAAGAACTCGGGCGAATGAAACCCTTATCGGAGAGTTCTTGCAATTGGCTCGAAAGCTCTTGCATTTCGGAGAGTGCAAGATGATAGGGTGCTTTAGCAACGGGATTCGCTCCAGGTACGAGGTCAATACGAAACTCTACATGACAAATAGGAGCAAGTCCAACAACGTCATCAGGAAAGACTTCGAGAAAATCACGCACAATCGGGATATCTTGAATCTTCTTCTTGTCTTTCTCCTTCTCCATCACAAGTGCTAGGAAAGCAAAGTACTTCTTCCGTAAATAACATTGAGCTTGAAAACTGACATGAGATTTAGCTTAGAAGCAAGCATACTACCGAACACCTTATAAACGCGACCATCTTTGAGAGTTATACGAAGGAATTTCTCCAAACAAACAACTTCGACATGGTTAAGGGTTAGCCAATCCATCCCAACTATAACATCGAAACTACCCGTGTGCATAGGAATAAGATCGATACGGATCCTGACCTTATTAAGAGTTAAGACACAATCCCGAATAACAAAGTCAATAGTAATAGAATTCCCATTTGCTACTTCTACAGTAAAAGGCTTATCAATAATATACGCGCAATCCAAAGAGATTAAACTCTTATCGGCACCAGTATCAAACAACACCGAAGTAGAATGATTATTAATAAAGAATGTACCATTCACCATATCGCTAGAACTCTGAGCTTGATTCACATTCATCATGAAGGCACGACCATTTGAACCTTGAGGGGTTTGAGCAGCTTGGATGGTTGGAGGGGCTTGGATAACAGGGGCTTGTGCAGTTGTATGCGGAGGTGCCATGAGTTGAGGAACTTGAGAAGTATAGGTGTGAGGTGCAAAACTTTGAGGGATAGGGGGTTGGTAAGTTTGAACTTGATAAGCTTGGCTAGTATAGTAAGGTGCAGGCACGACTTGAGGTTGGTGAGCATAATCGGGTGCAGGCAAAACTTGGGCTTGATGGGCATGGGCTAGAAGAGGGTACATATTGCGAAGATGACTAGGATCTCCACAATTATAGCAATCACGGGTATTAGGAACATCGGGTTAAGCATGAGGGGTATTAACAGGTCCAGGTGCAGGCCGTTGTGGAACGGCTTGTGCGGTACACGACAAGTGTTGGCAAGGTGCCCGTAGCGGTTACATAGAGTGCAAAGATGGTAAGGGGATGACGCCGGATGATGGAGGATACATAGGGAACATAACGGGTATGGTCCGCCATAACGTTTCTTGCTGGGAGCATTTTGGTTTTGGTGTTGGTTATTAGCTTGGTTAACAGCATAGTTTTGATGATGGGTCTTTCGTTTGTGGTTATTGTTGTTGTTGTTCTTCTGGTAGCGGTTAGAGTTGTTGTTTTGGGCAGGCTTGGGTTCGGCTTTGGCATCAGTGGAGGACTCGGCCTTGGTCTTGTCGGTAGCAGGTTTGGAATCCTTTCGGGATAAGGTTCCATCTCGGACATGATCATCGGTCAACGAAACAGAAATGGCTTGAAAGAACCTGGATACGGATCTAGATCTTGATAACAACGATGCACATGTTGATTGATATACGATTAAGCTGGAATATGTTATGGAGAGGACAATTTGACAGAGTAACGAAAGAGAATGATCACTGAACTGAAAACTTATTATTTCTTTAATAAGTTACAGCATATATATAGGGGATGACCACATTCGTTAACTTAACAGTTAACAAGTGTGTCATTCGTTATATTAATCATACGAATGAACTCCTCATTCGTTAATACTTTAGCCTATAACGAATAGCCCTCATTCGTTATCTCATTCGTTAATCTGGGTTAACGAATGAGCTTACAATTAGACGAATGGGTTACATTCGTTACAGGGTAACGAATGTAACATTACATTAGAGCGAATGGCTCATTTAGCCATATTTACATTAAGACCCCTATACTTTATACTAAATACATTAATGCCCTAATAAAGACTGAGACGTACAAAACGTGTATCAACAAACTCCCCCTCGTCTCTAGCTTTTTATCATACTTTAGCATTGAAACATCTTTGTCTTCCAATCAACGCAGCTATGAATCTTGTAAGCGTAGCAGACACGAACCACTCTCTGAAACTGCATAGCAAGATCATAATCCTTTACATTAGCAAATCTAATCTGACTTGTGAACAACGCGTCGTTGTCTGACTCAGATAGATTGACCAGCCACATTGGATCAATTACACGTAACGTCTTCGTGTGTGACCCCTGGCCATAAACAATAACCGCTTCACCTGTACGATTATCATAATAGCAATAATTAAATGAGGTGAAGAAACTCTGATGGAATATCTTCATCGGAACCCTCTTCATAGTCTTCGGCGGCTTCACTTTTATAATTAACTTCCTACATCCCGTGTGTGTATCTATCTCATCAATATATTTATGAGTCGGCACCTGAGGCTGGAAGAATTTGAAACCAAAACGGGTTTCATGCGATAACTGCCTGTAGAACCAGCTAGCCCATTTATCATCTCCACGATTAACAAACGGACGATTAGCTAAGGTTCGTAGATACCACCGAGGCATAGATAAAATATCGTGTGGGCGTTTGAAATAATAAATACCATGCTCCCACTTAACGATATATACCTTAAGATCTGAATCATACTGCCATGCCACCATATCACCTTTAACGTCTTTAGCAGGCTTATACTTCTTCATCTGGTATGCAGATTCTCGAGCTTTCTCAACTTTCACATCTTCTCGGTCATAATATCTGAAAGTCTCAATCATCTTATTCATCTTTTCAACGTTATACTCAAACATACCATCAAAAGCACGTTTCCTCTTCTTCTCTGTAGTGGACACATAGCTCAATTCAGCAGCTTTTTACTTAACTTTATCCTCCTGTAATCGACATTCTGCTGCTTTGAAATGCTCAGTTGTAAAGAATGGAATACCCGAATCATTGTTATTATCTGTGTAAAACTCCGGATATTCTTCAGTAGTAACATCTTCCACTTCCACGTCTTCAAAATCAGGTACATTCCCATGAGGAATACCTGTATCAGTACGATCTTCCATCTCCACATCCACATTTTTACCCAATTCCTCAATCTCATCATCATTTAGATCCAGAAGTAAGGCAATTTGTTCTTTTGTTAACAAATGATCAACAAATTCACCTTCTTCGATCTCATCAGCATTCACCATACTGTAAACAATCCCATCCATTCCTACAAACAAAAGCATATTAGCCGGAATAACATCTATTGGCTTGGCTCTCGTGTAATCTTTATATGGAACAATCTGTAGATTACTCGCTTCTGATCCACCACCAACACCAGCATCAGTCTTATTACCCGCCGACGGTGTAGAACTTCCGCCCAGTTGCTGATCTACTCCACCCCCTGCACCATCCTGGTCATCTTCATTATTTTTCAACTTCTTTAATTCATCTTCTTTGCATGTCAGTTGAAGAATAATCTTCTCTTGTTTGTTTAACCTCTCCCCCTGAGCAGTAACAAGGGCTCGAGGTTCTTTATTATCACGCTGAGCTGTAAGAAGATGTCTCAGTAAGTTTCGTTGCACTAGCTCATTTGCAGCTCGATCTGCTTGCATTTGTGTATGTTGTAAATGCAACAGATTCATCATATGAAACCATTGAGCGTGAGGAGCCATAAGATAAAATTAGGATGTATTGGTTGCATAGGACCCTGAGGACGACTGAATGTCATAAAGGAATGCTTAGTCCTTGGCAACGGTATCGGTGTAACAGAAGTAACAGGTGTAGTTGGCTGCGGTGTAGGCATCTGTGCCAATACATTATGTAATATATCTCCAAACTGAATATCAGGCCTCATAGTAGTAAGAGTTGGAGGCATTGGAGACGTAGGCATTTGCACAGGTGTTGGAGAACGAGGAAAATCTGGTATAAGATTAGGAGTAGGAGATCGTGGAATCTGTGCACCTGGAACTGGAGAAGCAGTAGAAGAAATAATAGGAGTAGAAACAGCAGTAGAAGGTACAAAAGGCTGGCTTGGTATCTCAATACCCGAACCCCTTCTAACTCTTTGTTTCTTGACTTTCTCCCCTTCTTCTGTCATTGGTTCTTTACCTTTACGCTTACGCTTCTGGTCATAATTTAACTCAGCTTGTGGTCCTGGACCACCATCATCTCCACCGTCATTACCATCACCATCTTCACGTTCCGAATCGGAATCTTCATGAATCCAACGATCATTAGATGGCGCGACATAATCAACATCTGCTAAATGACCAATCAAACGTTTATACCTTAGTCGATCTTCCAAACTCTGACCTCTATAAGATCTCAACCGTCTCATAGTTTCTTCGTTCATGTGTTCAAGCTTCATAATATCAGCTTGATCTTTCTTCAAGTCTGGCACCAAGTCGTTGATCATCATTTGCAGAAAACGAGGATACATTAAGAATTTGTGTCTGCTGGTGATATTCTCCTTCAGATGATAGTAAACCAATTCAGAGAAATTGAATGGTTTATTCAGCACTAGGGCCACGAAAGCAGATTGTAACATCACCCTACACTCGTCGAAACCTTCTTTCCGACCACACAGGCAATGTATAAGAACATGAAGCAGATACTTGTATTGTTCACACAAGTTCGCTTTGTTGTACATTGATTTACCTAAATCTCCATTATACTTTACTCGGCCGAATAATCCTCTTATCAACACTCGATCGAACTCACACCTATCATCAATAGTATCATGAAAACCCAGTGAGTCTCGAATAACTCCAACATCTATCACAACCCGCTTATTCTGAACAACTGCTTCAATCTGATTTTCTGCTTCATTAAAGCTGGCAGTATTCCAGAATTCCCTAATAATCTTCTGATATACAACTGTTCGGGTAGAGATGGCCTTGTAGATTCTCGAGCGGATGAGAAAACGAATCATACCACCAAAGATAGGATTATCTTCAAAGTTCGGCTCTACAAATGCACATATGTTGTGGCCCTTGTTCCAAGACAGTGCCATATCTGTAGAAAACAATATATAAATAAAATATTCCAAAATAATCAACATATTAACGAATGACTATCACAGTCGTTAAAAACTTTAAACGAATGTGACATTCGTTATACATTAAAAGAGACATTCGTTAATCATTAACCTATTCGTTACAAGTAACGAATCAAGTTTAACGAATAACTCAGATTCATTACAATCATTTAACGAATCAAATCTGATTCGTTATGAAATTTAACTATCCATTCGTTACATTAACGAATCAGATAGTTATTCGTTAATCCATTAACGAATCATGTTACATTCGTTATAAAGATAACGAATCAGACTATTTGACTAACCCAGGAGTCAAATCATAATCAATTTTGACTAATCAAAGTCAAATCCGACGATATGCATCGATTAAACTTCTGATATTCCAAACATTCCAAACATTTTAACAAATAATCAGACTAAACATGTTCGGAAATCAGATGCATGTATGTAAACCAATGATTTTTTAGGCCAATGATGATTCAATTAAGCATTTCAGTAACAATCAATTTATCGATGAATAGTCATCGCTTTACTAAGGCAATTTACACTCAAAACACAGATGAAATTCCATGAAAATAATATGGTTAGGATCACCATTACCTGCTGAAGCCAAAGATATCAATCAATAAGGCTAATGTGCAAACAAAGAATTCTGGTGAAATTTTGGTAGAGTTTCATTTAGAGAAGACGACGAAATAGGAAATAGACGAATGAACCGTCATTCGTCTAACCTAGGGATTATATACATAATTTCACATGAATCGAGGTCATTCGTTCAAAATTTGAACTAACAAATGAACTCATTCGTTAACGGTAAGATCTCAATCATTAAAATTTTTAATTAATCTTCTCTCATTCGTTAAGTTTTTAACGATTAACTAAGTCATTCGTTAACCTTTAACGAATAATACGTTAACCATTCACATTCGTTAAATTTTTAAACGAATGTCTTCCATTCGTTATGCACAACGGAAGCGAATGTCTATATAGCGAATGAGATAACTCATTCGTTACATTTAAATAACGAATGGCCTTACATTCGTTAAACATGTTAACAAATCACCAATACTCTTTAACAAAATTAAATAATCATTAAAACCAAATTAGGTTTTTCAAATGAATTAAATTAATCAATTAAATCCAAATTAGGTTTTAATTGGATACATTAAACTTCCCGATCAACAAACATCGGTACTAATTAATTTAAACGGATTTTTACGTTAAAAACATCAATTGTTACCAATTGAAAATACGTTAAGCACGATTTAACTTCAAATTTTGTTCCGGGGTTTAACTCTTTTTCCTTTTCTCAATGATTAATTCGCTAGCTTGGCAAATCGAAACTAAAGAAGAAGAAAAAAAATATATAAAAAGAATATAAAATCTTTTTGTATATTTTGAAAATTTTCAAATAGCAGTACATATTTTGTGAGTTGAGTAGGGAATCATATTGACTAATAACGTCCTAGACTACACTTCAATTTTGACATTATTATGCACGTAACCCAAGGATGATTGCAGATATAATTGTCCACTTTAAACTTTAGACAGATCCATCCGTAACTTTACGATACATTTTAAAGTTCAATTAAGCACAAATCTTATGTGTACCCCACCTGTCAAACATAGTTTCATATCTCTTATACAGTTAATTTCACATGTACGTTTTTCAGTTTTCTTTGAATTGATTTGCTGTGACTCATACAAAAATAATAAACAGAAAATAAAGCAGAAAATTAAAATTTTCCCTTAAGATCGGTATTACTACACGAAGATAAGGTTCCATTTTAACAAAATAAAAAGATAAAAATAAGTTGAAGTTGTACAGGCCTTAACCTCCAGTTCGATACATGACTTTCACACATTTGTGCTTATAGTATACGCATAGGAGATCCAAAGCTTGTACGAAACACCAAGAAAATAAAGCAGAATATCCAAATCTTAACCCTCAGGTCGGATAATCTTATCGCGCAGGAGAGAATCCAAGAATTCAATAAAAATAAAGAAAAAATAAAGTTGAATTTCTTTGCAAAATTAAAAATAAAATAAAGCAGAATATTCTTCAAAAATGAACGCATGCACACACAGCAATCTTAAAATCTTTTGATACTTAATACAGATATTAACTATGCATCAAGATGTAACGCCACTAGATTTGGCAAGCATTTAGGTTTATATCTTTTCAGCACTTATGCGATCTGTTAAGCCTATCATACACATCATGCAATTGATCTTACAACACTTTTTAGTCTACTTTATTCATGTGTTAGGACCGCTAAGTCAATGTACTATCATCTTCCTTTTCTGCTTCAAAACTCAATTTTGAGGAGCATTTTTCAATGTTTTTGGATTTTTCAATATTTGAATGTTTTTGGATTTTATAGAATTTTTCTGTACAAACGAAACCACACTATTTTTGTATTTTTCTATTTTCTCCCCCTAAAAACAGTAAAAAGTGAAATAACAAACAAAACAAAAAAATGATCTAACCAAGCTTTTGAATTTCTGTGAAATATTTTAAACCATTTATACCAAGCAAGTATTGAAAACGCGTTTTGTCAAAAGCTTTAGTATAAAGGTCAGCCTTTTGAAAATCCGTATGAATTTTATCAATTGATATTAACTTCTTTTCATAACAATCACGAATAAAGTGATAACGGATTTCAATATGTTATGTTTTTGAATGTTGAACCGGATTTTTGGTGATAGAAATTGCAGCAGAATTATCAATAAAAATAGGAGTAGTAAGAAACTTCAAACCGTAATCCCACAAATATTGCTGGATCCAGAGAACTTGTGAACAGCAACTCGAGGCCGCCACATACTCCGCTTCGGCTGTAGAAGTTGAGACCGTTGTCTGCTTCTTACACTGCCAGGAAACAAGCCGGTTTCCTAAGAATTGACATTCCGCCGTTGTCGATTTGAAATTGATCTTGCAACCTCCGTAGTCCGAGTCAGTAAAGGCGGTGAGATCAAAGTTGCCGTTTTTGGGGTACCATAACCCGATGTCTGGAGTTCCCCGCAAATAATGTAAGATACGCCTTACTGCTGCCAGGTGAGTCACTTGGGGACTCGATTGATACCTAGCACATAAACAGACAGCAAACATAATGTCCGGTCGAGAAGCAGTCAAATACATGAGTGATCCAATCATAGCTCGATATAGGGTCGGATCTACAGTATCCTCCAATTCATCCGGTGATAAATTGTGACCCACGGGAAGACGAGTAGAGGGAATTATGCCATCGGATATCTTGAATCGTCTCAAGACATCGTTCACATATTTTGTCTGATGGATAAAGATCCCGGCGTCAGACTGGCGAACTTGCAAACCCAGAAAGAAACTCATTTCTCCCATCGAACTCATCTCGAATTTTGTCTGCATTTTTTTCTCGAAGTCTTTGCATAAACTATCGTTTTTCGAACCAAAAATAATATCGTCCACGTAAATTTGGACGAGGAGCAGATCATCACCCATATTCTTGTAAAATAACGTACAATCCACAGTTCCCCTCTTGAATCCACTTTCAATCAGATGGTCAGGCAACGTGCTGTACCAGGCTCTCGGGGCCTGATGCAAACCATACAGAGCTTTGTTTAAACGATAAACACACTTAGGAAAGTCTGGATCCTCGAATCCAGGAGGCTGTTTCACGTAAACTTCTTCATGAATTGCTCCGTTCAAGAATGCCGATTTTACATCCATTTGATAAATTTTGAAGTTTTTGTAGGCTGCATAGGCAAGAAATATTCGTATAGCCTTCAGTCGTGCCACCGGAGCATACACTTCTGTATAATCTATGCCTTCCTGTTGATTGTAACCAAGAACGACCAAACGCGCCTTATTTCGCACGATAACCCCACGATCGTCCTTCTTGCACTTAAAAACCCATTTTGTAGGAATCGCCTTTTTAACTCGATCGGGTTTGTCGATTAAGTCCCATACACCCAGTCTAACAAACTGTTGCAGCTCCTCCTGCATAGCTTCAACCCATGATGGTTCCTTGAGTGCCATTGCGACACTTGTTGGTTCTATCTGTGATAAAAAGCAGGTGTATTGTGCGATACTAAGGATATCCGAAGAGTGAAAATCCGCATAAGCACAAACAATCGAATCCTCGGTAGGAGATACATTATAATCAGATTGATCGTCACATATGTTAGCCAATTGGTGCCTTGTGCGAACCCCGTCGTTCACATCACCAATTATCTGATCCTGTGGATGTTGCGAATGAATCCGTAAAATAGGATTCGCAGGAACAGAAACATTATTACCCAAATTAGTAATATTCTCCTCCGCAGTGTCTAAAGAGACAGATAATGAATCATCACTGATTAGAATAGGCTCGGTAGGTTCTTGAGCGTCATCTACCATTACAGACGATGAATCAACAAAATCAGCATCATCGGAAAATTCAGAAGCATCGTTTGACATTTCAAATACATTAGGAGAGTCACTTGCATCAACCGAGGAAAACCTTGGATTTGGAAGACATTGATCCTCCAAATACGATCTAACGAGATCTTCAGGTATATCAGTAACTGTTGATGTAAATGAATATAATCGATCATAATCGAACATCCAATCGGGTCCTATACCAGTTGGTGGAGTAGTATAACTTTGACAATCAATGTGATACTATTCCTCTACGCAACCAGAAGAAAGATTGAAAATTCGTTTCTTCGGAGATTTATAACCCAAGAAATAACCTTCAAAAGTTTTCTCATCGAACTTTCCAACATCTTTCTTCAACACAGTACATGGACACCCAAATGGTTCCAAATACTTTAAGTTCGGTTTACAATTATGTAGAAGCTCGTAACTAGTCTTCTTGAGCTTCTTTACCGTTAGTACGCGATTCAATGTGTAGCAAGCAGTATTCACAGCTTCGTTCCAGAATTGAACCGGTAGCTTTGAATCAGCCAGCATTGTACGTGCAGCTTCAATCAACGTACGATTCTTTCGCTCAGACACACCATTCTGTTGAGGAACATAAGGTGCACTGAATTCCCGATGAATTCCTTTCTGTATACAGAAGGAATCCAATACATTATTCCTGAACTCAGTTCCATTGTCACTACGAATTCGTCTAACTTTCAGGTTGTAAAGTGATTCGATCTTTGTAATAAGGTTTTGAATCAGCACAGGAGTTTGATCTTTCGATCCCATAAATAACACCCACGAATAACGAGAGAAATCATCTGTCACAACTAAACAATAAAAATCTCCAGCAATGCTAGCACGGTTCACTGGACCAAAGAGATCCATATGAAGTCGTTCCAGAGGAGTAACGATATCGTTTAGTGATTTGGTTGGATGTGATTTCTTCTTTTGTTTCCCCTTCTTGCATGCAATGCAATGATCATTAAATTTGAAGTTCTTGAGGGATACACCATTCACTAAATCATTTATCATCAAAAAGTTCATTTTTCTTAAGTGAATATGTCCCATGCGTCTATGCCAAAGAATAGAATCTTTTTCCGTTGCTTTAGACACGAAGCAAGTAGATGAGGGCGAAACTTTGATATCGTAACTCATGTCAAGTACATAAATATCATTTGATCGAGGTGATCGCATGACAACCATGTCTTCTGGGATTGTGAATCCTGGTTGAAGAATAACACATTCCTTGTCGGTAAAAATGGTGGTAAACTTCTTATCGCAAATCTGTGAAACACTCAACAGATTGTGATCCACCTTTTCACAATAATTAACCTTTTCAAACGTAATTCTACCGTTTGAAACTTCTCCTTCTTTTGTAATCATCCCTCCTTGATTACCAGCAAATGCCACATAACCCCCTTGAATATCTTTAATGTTGTGCAGAAGGTCAATGTTACCGGTTATATGCCGAGAACATCCGCTGTCCAATATCCATTTTTGAGTTGATAGGGACCTAGATGTACCCTGCATAATCAAGTAAAATAATTAGTTCAAAAGGCAGCCCAAGCCTCAGTCTTGGGCTCTCCCTTTGAAACCTTTGGAGAACTTAATAAATTAACACACGTATTCGGTACTTGAGAATAAGTGGCAGTTTTCTTAGATTACTTCTTAAGATAACCATCACGGATTCTTCCCGAATCTGTGTTTGAACAAATGGGTTGAGCACGGTCAACACATGTGTTCAATACATTAAGTGCATCAACCCGAATAACTTTCCTCGGATTGATGTTTGAATAAATTATCAAAGAATCATCAACTTGATTTTCTTTTATGTTAGAAAAATCATTCGTTTTGCAAGTTGAATAATTTTTTATATTATCAATCTTTGCTATGCATCGTCTTGAAACGTGACCCGGTTCACCACACTTGAAACATAGTCGAGAGTCTAAACTTCGTTGTGACGATGTACCGGTCGATTGTGATAACAAAGTTTTCATATTATCAGATTTAGGTGTCTCAAAAGTGACCTTCTTTGATGACTCATGTTTTAAACCCTTCTTCGTTTTGTAAAATTCAAGATTTGTCAAATTCGATGAATTTTCCAAACCTGACGATTTGATGAATTTTATAGGTTTAAAAACATTTGTTTTTTGTTTTTGAACATTACTAGTTTTTGATTGAAGAAATTTCATCTCAAGTTCAGTCATTTGAATAGTTTCATCTTGAAATACACTTTCAATCAATTCTGGTTTAAGAAGATTCAATGGAACTTCTTTGTCTGAGAACACTTTTGAGAGACCTTTTAATTTAAATACTTTTCCAGTTGAAGTGTTCAGTGGAGGATTAATAAATTGCATTAATTCCTCATCAGATACTGAAAGCTTGTCTGTGGAAGTTACACTAACATGTTCCTTTGGAATTACTTTAGGAAGCTCGTTAGGAACACTTGAATTGTTTAAAGAAACATTTGAAGATTTTGCATCATAAACAACTTTTTCAAAATCTTCTGGTTCACACAGAATGTGATTATCAATTGGAATGTCCTTTTTTTTAACAATCACATCTGTTTCAGTCAACTCCTCAATTGAACCGTCCATTTCATTTTTGGTAAACACCTTTTTGCTTTCAATAATAACTGGTTCACGAGTCGGTTCACATGACTCAACATTTTCAGGTTTAACAGTAGGCATATTTAAAGAATTTTCTGCCTTAGGAATGCTACTGTAATCCTGATTAAATGGAGGAGGAATTTCGACGTATCCCAAACCTGCTTTTCCGTTCTTTTTGTGTGAATGATTAACCTCAATTATCTCATTCAACAGAAAAGAAGAATCTCTGAATTTACTGAGTTTATGATTTAATTCCATTTTTTCTTGTTCGAGTTTGGAAATGCAAGTTCGAAGACGAAGAATCTCCTTTAAATGTTGATCCACTTCAATAATTTTACAATGAACCTTTGCTTTAAGATCATGATTATTATCTGATAATTTCAGAATTTTCAGATTAGCTTGTTCAAGCAATTTTGTTTTCTGCTTATAGCATTCCTTGATCGTAAAGTAATCATTAGTAAATGTATTGTTTGGAGTTAATGTTGTTTCAAGTTTGGCTTTTAACACAGCACACTCAGAACAATCCACCATTATTGATGCAGATTCATTTACCTTACTTTGAGGTGTAAGACATACCTCATCAATCTTAGTCATGCAGGCATAAGATGCAGTTTCTTCAGGAGATGATTCTTGTGAAGATGACAGAGATTGATCACTGTCAGTTTCCGAGTCAGAAGAATCACTACCTTCTAATACATTATCGCTACTTGCATCCTCAAAATTCTCCACAGGCTCAACGATAGCAACGTTTGCCTGGTTTCCCAATAAACGCTGAGACCAATCAACTCCATCATTTACCAATAAAGCTTGAGTAACTGGAGATTTTTCTTGATCACCAAAGCCAGTAGTGTTACTTTTATCTCCTCCAGATGAAGACTTTGTAGAAGAACGGTCAGAATTGCGTGAGCCAGAAAAATCTTTCTTCGGCTTGTCACACTCTTTGGCAAAATGGCCAAATTCACTGCAATTATAACATTTGACTTTTAACTTATCAAATCCAACCCTTTTGTTCAACGTGGGAAGATCTTTTCCCGTTCGTTGCATGAATCTTTTAACCTTTCGAACAATCATGGCCATGTTCCACTTCAAATCCATAAGCTCAAGATCATCTGGGTCGATTTGATCATAGTCCTCATCTGTGAGATCACTCGTAGCAATCTTACTTCCCACCAGTTGTTCATATGAAGTCATGAACGCACATACAAAAGCAAACTGTTGTTCAGCTTCTTTTAAATTAACCTTGGGTAGGCTTGAAGTATGAGCATTTGAGTTTCCAGTTGCACCACTCGCCATGAAACATACATTAGGAGAATTGTTTACGTTAGGACCCTCTTGAGATTGAGCAAAGAATGCATTAATAGGCACTGAGCTTGTCGCATTGTTTGCCGGTAATGCACCACCATAAAGTAACGGATTCTGAGTTGATGACTGTTGATTTTGATTTTCTTTCAAGGTAGATTGACATTTAAGATCAAATTCCCTTTCTTCGATCTTGTTAATGAAATGTACAGCAGTCAGTTCAGGTTTCTGAAATAAACCGTTCTCTTTAAGCACGAACAAGAAAGTTCAATAATCTGTAGGTAAATCATTCTTTAAAGTATCAATCTTATCTTGTTCAGTTGGCTCAAGATCAACAGATGACATTTCAACAATCAAATGGCTGAAACGGTTGATCATTTCTTCTACAGTTTCATTTTTCATCAGGATAAAATTTCTGAATTGAAATTTCACCAAAGTCTTCTTGCTTTCGAGAGTATTTCCCAAACTTCTCGTTTTCAAGGTAGTAAACAGTGAAGCACAGACTTTGATCGTACTATATTGATGAAAAATATGTTCCGGTAAAACCATAGTGAGTGTAGAATATGCTTTCGTTTCACTTTCAAAGTCCTTCAACTCATGTGTCTCATAATCCTTAAAAGGTTTCGGAGTCCAACTTGTATTGTCATTACCGATCAGTGGTGCAGCATAAACATCATCAAGAAAACGAACACTGCTAGGATGTACGGATCCCGGATGTGCACGGAATCTTGGTTCCCAACGGGCAAAGTTCGATAGTTTCAACAGCTTAGGACACTTATTATGACTGCCAATCTCGTTATCCATCGTCAGCATCTGTTGTAATAAGACATTCTGTGATGTTAATGCATAATAAAATGAATTCTGAGCAGCCATGATAAACTTTAGGGATTTAAAATGACAAACTTTCAAAGTTTATTCGTTTACTGTTCACACGAATGAACCAGTAATGAATAGGATATTCGTTAATACTTTAACGAATGAAATATTTGTTAAAAATTGATTACTTTAACGAATGGGATATTCGTTAAAAATTAATTACTTTACCGAATGGGATATTCGTTAAAAATTGATTACTTTAACGAATGGGATATTCGTTAAAAATATTGCTAACGAATGACAGTTAACGTATGTGGCTTAACGAATCAGGCTTAACGAATAAGGTTGAACGAATAAGGTTTGATCTTCACGAATAAGATCGAACGAATGAGATTGAAATTAAAGCGAATGAGTGGTTAGGTCTTAGCAATTGAGTGTAAACAGTGTAATAAATCAGGCTTCATCCTAACGAATAAGACTTCATCTTAACGAATAAGTCTTCAACGATTCAAACTTCCAATTTCAACTTCCAACTCGTCCGAATCTTACTGAAACTACTTAAAAATTATATCAAAACAATCCAAAACCAAATCCGAACCTATCTAGCCATGTCCGAAGTCACAAACCTTCTTTACTCAGGTTCAATTTAACACTTCACCTATCTCTGATATTGAACTTCAATTAACTCACAAAATTAATCAATTCATGTTCAAAATTGATCAATTGAATACGATTATGTATCGTAGATCTGATCCAATGGCTCTGATACCACTTGAAAGAACCTGGATACGGATCTAGATCTTGATAACAACGATACACATGTTTATTGATATACCATTAAGCTGGAATACGTTATGGAGAGGACAATTTGACAGAGTAACGAGAGAGAATGATCACTGAACTGAAAACTTATTATTTCTTTAATAAGTTACAGCATATATATAGGGGATGACCACATTCGTTAACTTAACAGTTAACGAATGTGTCATTCGTTACATTAATCATACGAATGAACTCCTCATTAGTTAATACTTTAACCTATAACGAATAGCCCTCATTCGTTATCTCATTCGTTAATCTGGGTTAACGAATGAGCTTACAATTAGACGAATGTGTTACATTCGTTACAGGGTAACGAATGTAACATTACATTAGAGCGAATGGCTCATTTAGCCATATTTACATTAAGACCCCTATACTTTATACTAAATACATTAATGCCCTAATAAAGACTGAGACGTACAAAACGTGTATCAACATGGCTATGGCTTCCTCAATCGAGAGAGGATTTCGACTGACCACAGCATCACAAAAAATCGTGGGCAATCCCCGAATATACTTACGGATACCGCGAGACATCGGAGTCACAAGATGGGGTACCAATAGCCTTAGTTCCTTGAATTGGTTCGAGTAAGCTGAATTTTCACCACCGATTTATTTAAGTTCCCAAAACTCCGTCTCGAGCCTTTGCAGTTCATGCTCGGGATAAAACTCCTTCTTCATTGCTTTCTTGAGCTCCTCCCAAGGAAAGGTCGTAGCAACCTCAACACCTTGGAGGGCCTAAAAATATTTCCACCATGTGACAGCTCGTTCCTCGAAAACGCTCGAGGTGAACCTAGTTCGTTTGTCGTCCGGACATTCGCAGTGGATGAAAATGTTCTCCATCCTTTCAAACCATCGGTACTGACCACAATCCGAACAGCGAGTCAGAAGTCGGGTTTTGGTCCGTAGCCTTAAAATTTCGTTACGAGAATAAAAGTCTTCTAGACCGAACGTTGGTTCTGAGCAGAAGCATGAGAAAACGAATAGTCAAAGTTATTGACTATTTTGCCCTTAAACGGGTTCGACTCAAATTGACCCAACAATACCCCTCAACCTCAGAAATTGACTGAGGGTTATTGACAAGTGAGTATTATAGAACAACTGATCAGCTAACAACTTACCCGGATTATGCTTGTATTAGCGAGAAATCAAGGTCAAAGGTCAATTAAGCGTCAAAGTTAACTAAAGCTTTCAATCTTTGATTAAACGAGCCAAAACGAGTGGGAAAAACGTCGGGTTAGGGTAGGTGATGGTTGGGAATGCTTGAGTTCAGTAAACTCTAGGGTTTGGAGTTATAATATGTTTATATAGGTGTTAAATCGACTTGTTGGACAAGAAACATGTCGGTTTTGGTAAATGAATCACACATTTATGATGAAATCGGGTCATATAATCATTGATATTTTGACCAAATTACTGATTATGAACCTAGACACTATTACATACTAAATACAATAACTTGTTGCTCAATTTTCATGATTTAGGGTTGATTAGGAAAGATTTAGCATTAAACGAAGATCAAGAACGAAAATGGCTGATCTGGTAAATCTTCGCGCCGCATGAAGTTCAGGAGCTCCCTCCTTCACGTCGCACGAAGGGAGGGTTCTTACCAGACTTTCATTTTTGGCCTTTTTAGTTCCCGAAGTTCCAGAAATGCATTTTTATGCCACTTTAAGCGATTTTAAGAGTTTCTAATCGCTATTTGGCACAAATGAAAGTTAAGGAATTATAAACTAAGATAAACAAAGTTATTTTACTAAAAATTGCAAGATTTCATTAATAAGAAAGATCCGAATGCATTCCCGAATAGGGTAAACAAATACTAATACGAATACGGAAAAACCGAAATGTTACTGGGTCTAGGAGTGTGACCACTAGTTGATACCTGTTTTGTAAATATATCAGAGTTTATGGGTTAATTAGCGGAAGACTTTTAGGTTATTATAATATTAATTTACATTGAAAATTTACTTGGGAATTAAATACCCAAGTTGATGTTTACAAAATATTGTTTATATTACAAGATTTTATAATCAAAATTGAGCCATCTTATACTGCTAGCTTCTATCTCCTTAACGACTCTAATCTTTGCATATATTATCAAACTTAGTTACCTGCAATGGGGAATAAAATACGTCAGCTATGTGTTGGTGAAACGTTGACTATTAAAAAGTATTTAAACAACAATCATAATACAAATATAGTTTTATTGACAAGCTCATCGAAAATATTTCTATTTCCGGTATTTCTAACACTGCCCTACACATACACAAGTTTCTCCGAGCCACGTAGCTCATACCGGAGAACTAGTTATGACAGTTTATCCTGTGGCCACGTAGCCTTCGAATGTTAGGTTAAACAATTATGTCGGGATCTATACACATGTGTAATTGGTCTGAGTTGCTTTTATTCTAATTTGTATTATAACGTTTTATAGATCATGTAATCTCATGCAAACGTTTGACTGACTCTCTAAGATAAACAACATGTTTATCTTATGGAGTATAAATTTATTTTGACTATTTGTAAAGGTTTAAAGTATTCACCTGTACCGTCGGTGTGTATGTTTGGTAAACCTTCTTGAATGTGAATGATGTTAACCTATAAATAAATAGGTTTGAATGATTACCTTGATAGTGTTTCTTGATTAGACTGCAAACCTTAAGTCTGGTTTTAACCTTGATTAGGTTTATGAATGTTTGTATTTTGAAATTATATCTGTATTTGTGTGAAGTTTGATATAGCATGCTTTGGCCTAATAGGTTCTATCACGTTGTCAAGTTTCTCCATGTAAGTAAGGGGTCCCGCGGTTGATTGGGATTTGTAAAAATTACTTACCTTAGGCAAGAAACATCTACTAATGATATCCCCCTTCCTGCTACTACATGCCCGTCAAAATATAATTTTGTATAACATTACATCTTAATGTTTATTTGAAAACCTTTTTGTGATTGCTTTGAAAATCTATTCAAGATTAAAAGGCCAAATTCTTGACTGTGTCTAAGCTATTCATAATATACTTGGAATAACTTAAACTTAGATCCTACCTTAGCGAATACTCGGGAATGCTAATGATGAGCTAAGAGTGATTGCTTGATTGGCAGAGTATCATTTTTAACTTGCTTAACTGGTCAACAAGGCGTCGGGACTTCAATACTTGTACGAATCTCGAGAAAACAGGATCTCGGAATGTCACAGCGATCGGACACGCTTTCCTATGCTAAATGTCTGAGAATGAAGGTGAGAATTTGAGTGGATTGGTTCAAACCCGTCACTCCCCTTTTATAGCTGAAATTTAGCTCCTTCGCATAGCGCGAAGGACAAAATCTTTGTTTCTTCGCGTCGCGCGAACCGTTTTTCAGCCGCAATTTTACACGTGGCTTGTACAATGGTGCCACGTGTCGACACATGGTTGGATACGGGTACCCGATTACTTAATGAGGTTTGGCGTAGTGCAAAGTACTACTTCGCATAACGTGAACCAGCCTTATCTTGGGTTTTGTGCTTAATAACTTCGCGTCACGCGAAGGGAACTTAACTAATACTTCGCGTCAAGCGAAGAAACGAAAAATCAGAATTTTCATTTTAAGTCATCGAACTTTGAATATTGGCATTTTTAGCAAAAACTTAAATCGGAATTTTCATGATGCTACACTTCCTCTGCCACCACGCGCAATTAAGATCGCCGAGCAGATGTGACATTCAATGGCCAGGTTAAAGTGGACAATTAATATTGCAGGGGAATTGAGTCGCTAGGGTATTTCAATCACCCTGGATAAGCATCAGTTTCAGAGATTTATCCTTTATGATTATCATGCCACCTACATCACCAAACCATATGAAACCATTATCACTTGCATAATTGTAGCTAATTTTAGTGGCCCAAGTAGCCACTGTATATGATAATTGTATATTTGTATCCAACATTACACATTCACATTCAATCCAAACATGAATTCACTAACATTACAGAATGTTTACACCATATTATAAAACATAAACAAATGATTTTTTCACCAATTAACAAATCACATAAGCACAACTTTCGGGTTATACGGTAACTACTGAAGTAGATCATAGCAACAAATGAGCCACAGATTCCTCAATTCTAGTACATTCAAGCAGAACATTAGGGTGTAAGTTAAAAATTACAGAACCTGCTTTCGTGATGCTATGGTTTGAGGGGATGTAACGTACCACTACAAACATCTGTTAGGCCATACTTATAGCTGAGGTGTGGTAGCGGCTCGTCATGTTAATTGATTAAGTTTGGGCACTAAATAACATTCAATTGCCGATTAATTGGAGGGTTTGATTGCCCATGTCAATTTTTACTCCTTGTAACAGCCTGCCGGCATGATTGGAGTCTTCAATTCCTCAATATTCATGTGTGTAATGGCGCTAACAATTGAGGAGGGAACGGGGAGCAAAGCTGGAAGACCGGTGGGAAATAAGATGAGCGGCAGTTATAAACCGTAAGAAATCCTTTTCATTTTAGGAATCGTAATAATAATAAATATTATTATATGAGACATTAATTATCATGAATTGATGACACCATAAACTAAAAGAAATAAGAGTAAATACACAAAATATGACGCTTCATAAACTTGTATGATACGCTTGAAGAACGAAATGAGATAATGACAAATTACTTTTTCTGCCCAATTATGAAATTACGTTTCTATCCTCGCCCTCTAATTGTAAATTTACTGTTCCGTTTATCACTCCTCCTTAATATATATATATATATATATATACATCATTGTTATGTTTCAATTAACCTTTCAAGCATTCAACTAACTTAGAAGTTCTGCATGAGGTCGATTTATATTCAACATATTCAATATCGTAACATATTCAAATATGATTTTGTACACAACTACATGACAATCATTGTCTTCTCAAAAATTTAGTTTACATGATTGTAATTATTTAAATACTTCATTGATTTTCATGTAAACTTTCAATATAAGTGAATCAGTACGCTTATTAGATGCATATCAATTCTTTCTTTGTATTACCAAACTCATTAGATGTTGCAAAATTACACTACAATTTCCCACCAACACCATCCCAAAATGGGTAGTTTTTTTAAGTTTAGATTCTTATATGTTTTTATTAGCAATGGTATGGGTTTCTTTACTAATGTTGAGCTATTGTTGCTGTAGGTGGTATGGTAGCAGCGGTCAGTGCGACTTTACAATCGGTTGTTAACTCGAAACATGTACATTTTTTCTTCTTTTGTCCTGTTTAGGCTATGACGCTTCGTTATTTAGAACAAGGTGCTTCATGCTTCCCTTTCAGGTATGTTCAACTAAAACTTCAAATTATTTGGTTGTTATCATAACAAGCATATAAATCACTGGTCTGATGTGTTTTGGTGCCTTATGTTGATATTGTTTCATGTGACAGTTATTACTAGTCTCTTTAAAGAATCGTTAGGAAAGATGGGTACACATTGGACACTTTAAATAGAGCTAAAAGTCCCGGAGAGTTCGCTCTTTGTGTTTCTGTAACGTAAAATTGTATTATTTTTTTCCCAACTTTACACCCCACCCGCAACGCGACGGGTCTAAATACTCGTTATTATTAAATTAGCTAGTTATGCATGGCTAGTTAAATATGGACTTAGTGATAATGTATAAAGATTTTACCATTATATAGTTTTACTAGTTTTAGAGCCCGTGTCGCACACAAGATTATTCAAATTATAAAATTACAAGTAAAGCAAATAACTACATAGCGTATATGAAAAAATGTATTATATCTATGCATGTATCTATACTATGTGTATATAAATTGATTTTATTTATATCACAAAATGATTTTTTTAAATGAACTTAATAAAAAAATGATTGTGCAAAAACGTACACGAGAATGCTTCTTTCTATTGAAAATTTCATTTTCAGTGTCATATATGTATAATTGAAAGAATTTTGGTTATGAACCAATTTCGAAAATAAGACTTCTCATACGATAGTAGTTCTAACCACTCAGCCTAAATATAAAAGGAGCGTTATCTTTATTGATATTTATCAATTTACCACCCATCAAAGGAAAGGAAAACATTAAATTGTAACGACGGATGTTCTTCAAGAATTATGTTTTTCTGAGCTACACCATGAAAAAGATTTTGATAAATTTCAGAGTACTTCTCGACTTTGTCATAATTACAACATAAAAAATAACATGTTAACTCATTCAATTTTGTGAATATTTTGTTTCATTTGAACATCGTTTTGCATGACATGCTTCCCATACAACGTTTTGATCACCATTGAATGAAAAGTTAATGCTGACATAGATATTTCAAATTTGATAAAAGTTGGAAGCATTGATAGGCCGGGTGGCATGTCAAAACTGTTCGCAATATTTTTTTAAATTTTAATAGTTGAGTGAAAAATAATTAATTTCCCAAATCCCGAACCTTTTGATTATTTCCAAAAATGCCCTTAAGAATAAATTTGAAACCCGAATCATATTTAAAATTCTAACTTTCATATTTTTGGCATTTTCAAGTCAACAATTTGAACCCATAACAAATTTGATGATATATCTATTTGTATTTTCAAACTTTTAAAAATACTCCAATTTTTCATTTTTGACCCGTAACAAATTTTGAACTAAATATAGTTAACATGTACCAAACAATCTATTTACCAACTTTTGACCCATAAAATCAAATTTAAGTTCCACAAAAACCCGAAACAATCATTGATAAAAAAAAACTATAAAATTAAGCATGATAAACTTTGTTATGTTTAAAAGTGATTCGTATATACTATCCTTATATTTTAACAGGTATATAGTTTACTAAATTAACCAAAAAAATAAATAGATAGATTTAAAGCATATGTTTATAATGTATAAATTTATATGACAATTTACAATAATAATAATAATAATAATATAGATAGATAGATAGATAGATAGATAGATAGATAAATGGATTGATTTTAAAAAAATTGATCGACTTTTAAGCATATATTTATAATTTAATGATTAAAAAATTACTTTGTAAAATGAAAGCATATTCGAGTTTTGTTTTTCTCTTTACAAATTTCTACAATATATATAGTACAATATGTTACTGATAACATTTGAAATTATATTCTTTTCAATCTTTGAGAAACATAATTTGTTGTTAATTTTTGAAATTCACCAAGTATTTTGAAATATATAGTAAAATAATATGTTAATATTTATATTTATAAAAATATATAGATATAATATAAATAGAGTGTAAAATGAAAGTGAATAATTATTGAAATATTACATATATTAGGGTATCTTAGTTTTGGAAGGGAAAATTGTGAGAATTAAACAAAATATGACAAGTGTCTAAAGTTATTTTACTTTATTAAAATAGGTAGATTATGGTGTTACAAACATATTAAAACAATACGGCCTTGCTATCTAAACGGTTATCCCCGTAAAAAATGATAATTCTTCTGTTTGGGTGAAAGCCATAATTGTCGTGCACAAAGGTGCTTATAAATTGGAGTCGATTTCAGTTAAAACATCATTAGATGGCCCATGGAAGAAAATTAGTGTGTTGGGTCAAGAGGCACGCAATGATATGTGAATATGGATAGACTAAAGCTTAAATTCGAGATGTAGAGAGACAAAACTCTTTTTTGGATAGTTGATTGTTATGATCGAATACATAATGGATATAAGGTGGGTCAGGAGATGAAAAAGAAGTCCAACTGCGATGCAACAAAGGAACTAATTTGTATGTTGTTTAAACTTGAATTCAAATATATCAATCTCTACTAATCCGGTTGTTGATTATGGAAGGATCGGATGGTTCACTCTCGTCCTTATTAGTGAAAACCTTAAGATGAGAAATAGTTGTCAAATGGGTATGACCGATTATTCACGATTTGGGTTAAGCTACCAAAATTATTTTGATTCGGTGAAAGATATCCTGAATTCCAAGTAAACACAAAAACGGTAAGTAGGAATGCCTAGCTATTCAATCTATATCGACTTTCACATGTTGAATGATTTGGAAATCAATGAATGATATTATTTTTTAGAATGTTTTAGAATGTTCCTCTTTTGATGAATGACATAAAATCAGCCTTTTTTTTTATAGTTGAAGCATAGAACTAAATGTTTAAGTTTGGATTGTAAGAAGTGGTGTAAGTTTAATTTCATAAATTTTTCATTACAAATTTATAATTTAGATTGTGTTTTAGGAGCTTGTATTTTGTGTTTTCTTGTATGCTTTGGAGCTTCTTAGCTTCTTGCTTTTTGTAAGTTATTATGTTTAAATGTTATACTTTATTTTTGCTATTTTAATAATAGTGGCCTTTAAAAAAAATTAATTTATCGTGAATGAAGTGTTTGACTTGGTTTTATTAATAGTTAATGGGACCATCGACATCTGACCAACCAAATAAAGCCATCCGGACAAGGCAAATGACGTCGGACTTTTAGCAACATGCAGCAAATGGATTAGGAAGAGGAGATTGGTTCAAGGCTTCCTTTCTCATGATCCACTTTGAATAAATACTATTTTTTAATAAATATAATACTTTGTTACTACTTTTCTCCTTTTTATGCTTTAGTAATTACCAAGTTAAACATTTCATAATACTTGCTTATTCTTGGTGTCAAAATTGATTGACATTGCTCTGATATATGTAATTATGTAAACTATAATTGTAGAAGCATAGGTTGAGGTAAATTATATTGAAGTGAGATTCGAGATAAATGAAATTAACCTGGTATGCATTTAAATAGCTAAACTAATTATTATTATTATTATTATTATTTTAATGTTTTGAGCTAAATTAAATAATTACACTACGAAAAATAGAGTTGAGTAAGAATAATTACTCTAGTTAAAAAAAAACTATAAAGTAATGATAATTACTCTAGTTATTTATATGTTTTTCATGTTAAGATTTGTTTGTATTTGATTCTAACACCATTTGCTTTTGCTCATTTCCTAATGATGGCATATGTTATCACCGAGTGCATTGTTGTTGCTATTCAGTTACATAAAGTTCTTGTTGCCCGTTGCCAAGATCAGCAACATAAGTTACTTCTAATGGACAACTGCTGAAACAAATTTAATTTTAAAAAAAATACAGTTTAGCTTTCGTGTTTAATTCAATTTAATGCCTAGTAAGTTGCTTTTTGTTGCGAGTATAAAAGTGAGATGCCACCTTAGAACCACTAGAACTTAAGACATTGTATGCTCTAAAAATATTCAAACACCTTGAATACACACAAAACATACAACACGTTTTTAGTAACAAAGGCATGCAAGTTTCCGGTGAATCTCAAGCTGAATAACAATTTAATGACTAGTCTTGCAGTTGTAGCCCTGGAAGACGTATGTGCTCTCGATCAAAGGAGGTGCAAAATTAATTTTAAAAGGACGTATAAAACATGTGTCCTCAATAACTCAGTGTATGCCCAATCTTTGCATCTATGTATTTCATTTCCAAAATCTTAAATATACGTAAACGAAACTTTTAAAAGCTCTATGGTTGCTTTCGACATTCTCCCAAGCCACTAGATTGCTTTATTTGTAAATTGAGGTTTCTCATGCATTTGACCCGAATTCACAGGTATGGGTCTCACCAAACCCAGATAGCCTTTAAACGGGTTATAACATCTCATTAAATTAAAAATTAATCTCACCAAATATTTGATATGAAAATCATATAAAATAGGGATAACTAAAAATTAATATTCATTTTTTTTAAATTATATTATTTATAATTAAGAAAGAAATTTATAGTAAAAAATATAAGCGGGTCATAGGTCTCACCAAACCCAGATAGCTTTTAAACCGGGTTATAGCATCTCATTTATTTGTGAAACTTTTTCATCATTAAATCTTAAGTATGTTATTAACTTCCTTACAATAAATAAAATTAAAATCCAAAAAAATATGAATATTAATTTTTAAAAAAATCGGATATTAATTTTTAGTGCATCCCTATTTTATAGGATTTTCATATTAAATATATATTATTATAATTAAGAAATAATTTTATAGTAAAAAAAATAAACGGGTCATGGGACTCACCAACCCCAGATAGCTTTTAAACCGAGTTATAACATCTCATTTATTTATGAAACCCTTTTTATCATTAAATCCTAAATATGTTATTAACTTCCTTACAATAAATAAAATTAAAATCCAAAAAAATATATATAAATATTATAAACGAATAATATAAAATAACCCCCGTAATACGCGGGATAAAAACTAGTGTAATATAAGTTCATTCTGGTTGCATTTGTTTTTCTTCTATTGATATTGTAATTATGTTTATGAATGGTATCCCTACATAATACGCTCTTGCAATTAAGTCTATATTTATTCAGGGTAAATCGGTTATGATGACCTAAAGTTAGGTTTTATATACTGGTGGTTTGAAACAACCAAAAATGAATAGCATGAACTAAATCGGTTATGATGACCTAAAGTTAGGTTTTATATTCTGGTGGTTTGAAACAACCAAACATGAATAGCATGAACCCCAGGAATGCACACCCAAATTGAGACAATCTCAGACATATGATTACTCCATCATGTTGAAGGTTGCTTCCTTTTTTTTTTTTTTTTTTGTTTACAAAAACTGACTATATAATAACATAACTGGTATCATTTATCTGAAAAATGTATGTTTTTTATTAGTTTTCATAGGTTTAAATTAGGATCATAAATGAGCCAAGTCGAAGTCAAGTTTGTGTACTCTCGAGCTCAGTTTTGCTTGTTTTAAGCTATATGCCTAAGCTCGAACTCAATTATTAATAAATTTCAACCTCGAGCTTGACCCAGGCTTGAGTCGTTGATTTAAATGCTATATACATACAATCATATATATATTATATATATATATAATATATATATATGTATGTATTGTGCATCTCTCACAAAATATACATTGTTTAGTTAGTTTTTAACATATTTTTATGTATAGTAATTCATTAAGCAATTGCATATCTGTTGTATAAAATAAAATTTAATATATTTTGATAAATAATAGACTTATTTGAATCGGTGAGCATATTCAAGTTTGATATATGAAGTTAAGACTCAAAATTGTTTATTAAGTAAACACTCATTTAAACTCAAAATTGTTTATTAAGTAAACACTCATTTAAACTCAAACTTGTTTGACATTCAATATCTTACAACCAAAGATTTATTTTTAGTGATAAGTTATAATCATGCAAATTTAAAAAAGAAAAAGAAAAGTCATAACATTTACTTTACATTTTATCCATTTTTATTATTACCAAAACGTAATTTTGTTAAAAATTTTGGGGTTATTATGTAAATTCGTATACACTTTGTTCATGCCTAACCGAAAACGCGGCATTTACAATACACATGCATTTAGAATTTCACTACTAAATCATGTTCTTTGTCTTTCTTTGTTTAGATTCCATGGACACGTAATTGAATTGCACTAGTCTAATTAAGAACAATATGTTAATTAGTATAACCATTTATTTATACTTTTCTAATTGACCATCTCTAATGAGGACATTCTAATCATCTCCGACGAGGACATTCGTGAATATCATCGAATAGATGTGAAAGAGAGAGGCTGATGACTGGCGAGGAGGACGTGGTCCTGGAGATACTTGAGGAACCCGTCTCCATAAACTAAACCATATACCTTGTGTGTGTGAGAGAGACCATGAATAAAACTTGTAATACAAATTTATTTTCAGTCTTAGAAAATTACAATATACACATCATGAATTTCACTAATGTGTGTTTAAACAAATGCACGCGTACAAATAAGTGAATAACATTTTAACTATAGAATGTATAAGAAAGAAAATGCTTTATAACAATGCATGTTATGTAATCGATTGTTTTATCCATGCACTATTAAGGCCAGTTTAAAAAACTAAACCATGTCATGATGTGTGTTTGTAACGTTAGCAAATTACGGAGTCTGAAGTAAACAAAATAGGTAGACCGAATAAGTAAATAAAAAAAAATCATTAAATGAGATTTGGAATGAATTTTTATGATTTGTTCCAACCATCGAACCAGCTCACCACTATAATCGGCCAATCAAAATTAAGATGATTCAAGAGTATAATTAACTAATTTTGTAGAGGATTTCCCATCCGCCCGACCGATCTAGTTTTATTCTAAGAGCAGTGAAGAAAGTTTCGTCTTTATCCCAGATAGGCCTATGTACTGGTAATTAATCACACCATAGGATAAACCAAAATCAATTTGGTTAAACAACATTTTAACAACTATATTGTGTTCATATCTCAATATTACATCTTTACTTAACTTCTTATAGACAAATATATGAAAAACCACAAGGTTAATTTAGTAGATTTCATATTGATATAAACTCACTAATTTGAGACTCTCATCAGATTCAAAAGGGATAACTTCGTAAAATAGTAGCCAAGTTTCAAATTTATTCTTAAGTCATTCATATTTTATTTTGTTTCAATTAGATCACCCAACTTTCAATTTTATAACTCAACTTTTAATGTGCCCTAATTAAGTCACTCAGCTTACAATTTTAGCTCAATTAAGTCAATAAAATTTCAATAAATGTTCTTATACTATCTTTTTTATCTTTATATTATATGTTCATAAATAACTAAAACATCATTAAAACCATTTCTTTTTATATCTATTAATATATCACTTACGATAATATAGTAGTCGCCCCTCTCGTTTTAGAACATAAATTGAAAGTTAAGTGATATAATTGAGACAAACTAAAGGTTGAGAGTTCTAATTGAAACAAAACAAAATATGAGTGAATTCATTGAAATAAACTTGAAACTTAATTGCTATTTTATTGTGATTTCCCAATTCAAAAAGGCAGCCGCTGACTTCATGATATTTACCGTCATAAACAATAAAATAAGGGACCAAACGTGTACATACCTAAAAATAAAAGGACATAAGAACATATGATAAAACCGCCAGAAAGTAAACGACCCTGTCTGTATTCTTTTTCAAAGACTTGAGAGTTGAGAGCGTTTCATCTCTGACTTCAAACACACACACACACTTGCATACATATATACATACATACCCATAATAATATTATTATTAGTCGATTGGATTCAGATAGAGATCCATCCATCCGTGTACCGATTTTGACCAAGTCAAATAGCTCTCGTTGGTTGATCAGTTATTTATAAGACCCCGCGGGAAACGCTTATTGTTATTGTTAGGACTTTTATGCGGTAGCGATGGAGAAACGAAATCCGGCTGGACTTCTGCATAAAATCAAGGTGAATCAATTCTCGTGTTATTTTTTATTTTTTTTTATTTTGAGGTTTTATCGGTTGATTGTGAATAATTTTGTTTGGTGTTGTGATCGATTAGGTTTTGTGTGATGAGTAGTATGTATGTGTTTGATTGATGGATTGTGAATATGTGATGATATTTTTGGAATGAGTGGTTGAGATCTTGTGATCCATAGGTGATGACTTGAGCTATCTGTTTCCTACACGTACAAGTTTTAGGTTTTGACTCACTCAAGCTTTATAGATAGTGGCTGTTTGGTAACCTCATTCATGGTCATGGTCATTAAGAGGCTACCTCTTAATGGTTCATAGCCTCTTAATGGTCAGGAGGCAGCCTTAAGTCTGAATGGTTAAGAGATAACCATTAAGAGGCTATGAACCATTAAGGCGTAACCTTTTAATGACTTTTAAAAGGCTATCAAAGTCCGAATGGTTAAGAGGCTACTTCTTAACCATTAAGAGGTTATGAACCTTTAAGAGGTACCTTCTTAATGCTGTTAAGAGGCTACCAAACGACATGAATAGGATTTTGACTTGGGTTTAGGTGTGAAAATCTCATTGGTTAAACAAGATTAGGGTGTTATTTATGGTTCTTTTGAACATAATTGTGTTATTTGTGTTACGGGCTTGTGTGTCATCACCTGATTGGTTGTTTAGCTGTGTAGTTTTTTATATTTTTTTTGTGTGTCAACATGTGTTGTTGTTTGTTTCGGGCTGACGTATCATCATCTGATTGGTTGCTTGGCTGTGTAATATTATTTTTGTTAGTACCAAAATGGTGCTATTTGTAAGCTCCATGGCGTGTTTTGATTTGAGTTATAATTTCATGTAATCATTCTAAGTGGTCAAATGGTTTAATTTTAAAAAAATTTGTAAAATAGTAAAAGAGGCGGTTAAGGTGGTCATTTTCGTGATCCTCACTATAGAATTTCTGTTAAATTATCGTATTCAAAGTCATCTGCGATGAAGTTCGAAAAATGACACGGCAAAACTCTAAAATAAAAACTTTTTCTGGAATCAATGCCAAAGGTAATATAAAGTTATTTACTTGTAATATAAAGTTATTTACTTACTTGAATTTCATTGAAATACAAGCCAATGCATTCTCAAGACCCCATTAAAGATGAATTTAAGGAAATTAGAGATCTTACACTTTTGGTCTTCACTTCCAACATGTAGTGAATGTTTAAATCAAAATACATGTTGTGTAAATTTTCAAAAAGAACTGTTGTTATTGATCAGACTCCGTTGTTCATACTTCATACATAACCGTTGTTTCTTGATAACTCGTCAGTACCTCTTCAAACATGTAATGGATTTTTAATTCAAAATACATGTTTGTGCTAAATTTCAGAAAAATGTGCATATTAACTGATATGGTGCATTTTCATGACTACATAACCATTTTTTTTCTTTTATTAATCAAAAACTTATATGCATATTAACCAAACATTATAGTTTGATATGAAATTTCTTTTGTCTAATCATTGTTTTTTTATTATGATTGAATCACAGAAAGTTGCTTGTCTTGACGCATCACCATCTGATACTGGAAAAGGAAAAAGCAAGTCAGCTGATAGCAAAGTGTTTCATGGATTTCACTTGGTAGAAGGGAAATCTGGACATGATATGGAAGACTACCATGTTGCTGAATATAGAACCATAAATGGCCATGTTCTTGGACTCTTTGCTATATTTGATGGCCATTTGGGTGATCGTGTACCAAGTTATTTGAAAGATAATCTTTTTAACAACATACTCGGCGAGGTATGTTTCACTAACTCTTGCTCGTGTTCTTATTACCTTCAAAACCAACCATTGATGTAGTAAGATCAATTAACATACATGTTTAGTGATCTAAAGTATGTTTTTTTGGTGACCAAGAGAACCTGTTTGGGAAAACTCATGGGTCCCACCAATAACTTGCCAACCAGTGGGGCCATTGGAGGCTTGGTTCCGACCTGTGACCTTTGCTAGAGGCCTATAGGGGAATTAGACACTAGGAGTATGAAAAAAAAAATAGAAAAAGCTAGAAAACCGAAGCGTGACAGTAGCTGGAAAAAACCAAACTGAAATGTGAATGCAGTTTTCTGTTCGGTTTCTAGACGTATCAGAATTCGGTTTCAGTTCCACAAAACTTGCTTATATGGATAACTGAATCGAATTCAATCGAAAATTGACCAAATAATAACCGGTTTAACCGGACAACCGAATCGAATTAACTGAATAAGTCTGCGTAATCGGTTGATTTTGGTTTGGTTACACATTTCTAATTCGGGTCAGTTCGGTTTTTGGTTAGGGCAAACAAATAACCGATGAAAGCCCCTACTAGACGCTTATTACTGTGCCTAGGAGTGAAAAATCCTGACACGACACGAAAATAATCAGGTTTCGGGTTGACAAGTGTAACACCTTTAAAAGCTGGTTGTCCCGTTAACCCGCTTAGGTTTCCAAGTTTAGTTTTTTCTTTAATGTGTATTTCTATAAGCAACACCGATAATTTTTTGGTTTACCATAAACGAGTTGGTTTATGACCAAAACTTTTTATTTTTCCTTTTTACAATCTTCAGTTGATTTGTCATTGAAGTTTTTTTTTCTTTATTTTCAAATATTTTTGGCTAAAATAGAAAATCTAAAAATTAAATAAGATAATATGTCATGTAGTTTTAATTCATTTTTCTTTGATAAAAATGAAATGAAATCATTTAATATGAAAAATGATTAGAGTAATTTATCTTGGGTTTGTATGAAAAGTTTAGAACGTGGTAAGACTGTCCGTGTTCTGTTTGACCCGAATTTATGTATATCAGTAAAAATGTATGAAATGCATATATCATTGTATTAACAACTTATAACATAATCTTATAAATTTAATTTTGACGCTTGTGCTTTAACTTATGTATTTACTCAACATTCTCCAGCCAATTTTTTGGAAAGATCCCGCTAAGGCAATAGAAAACGCATACCGTTCAACTGATAAATTCATCCTTGAAAATGTGGGTCAGCTCGGACCTGGCGGGTCAACAGCAGTTACCGCCATTGTCATCGATGGCAGAGATTTGTGGGTTGCAAATATAGGGGATTCTAGAGCTGTTTTATGTGAAAGGGGTTCAGCCAATCAGCTCACAGTTGACCATGAACCACATGTTGAAAGAAGTAGAATTGAAAAACAAGGCGGTTTCGTGACCACTCTTCCAGGTAAATTGGGTCGTGTTCGCCTATGTTTGTGCATTAATAATATAAAGAACGGTTCGCGAGCCTAAATGAAAACACCAACTGATGGTAAACATGGGCATCAATCTGTTGCGCCTAAAAAAATTATTAAATTAAGTAATATGAGTGGTATATTAATTTCATAAAACTAAACTAAATTAATGGGTCTAAAAGATATTAAATGAATATATGAATGAACTTAAACAAACATAAACTAACAAACATGAATGAATGAACTTAAACGGATTTAAATGAATCGAACGTGCATGAAAGAATGCGATATGTGTTCATGTTCGTTTATTCACCTAAATAAACATAAAGTTATGTTCATGTTCGTTCATTTAGTAAATAAACAAACTTTCAACCGGATGGTTTACTGAACATTTGGTGCGTTTATAGGCAATATAGATATTTGTGACGTCAGATTTTTAGCAAGTTGTAAAATATTGTAAAATAATATGCTATTATATCTTTTAAGGTGATGTTCCTCGAGTCAACGGTCAACTTGCGGTTGCTCGTGCGTTTGGAGACCAAAGCCTTAAAGCACATCTAAGCTCAGAACCTGACATACGGCATGTACCTATCGACGCCACCATCGAGCTTGTAATATTAGCCAGCGACGGCTTATGGAAGGTCCGCTATTATTTTATAACTTTATTTATCTTATATGTTACAAAAACAATATTGTTTTTATATATTTACATAAGTTTATGACAATGTAGGTGATGAGCAACCATGAGGCTGTTGAGATGGTGAAATCCATCAAAGATCCGCTAGCAGCCGCCAAGCGTTTGACCACCGAGGCACTAGCGAGGAAAAGCAAAGACGACATATCATGCATCGTTATTCGATTTGGATGACCGTCACAAACCACCATGTCACCGAGGTATATCCAAGTATTGTATAGAAGAAGTAAGAAACATATGCAATTTAATTATTCTTTAAGACATTGTAAGGGACTGATGTATAGTTTAGTTTTGATGAATGATGTGTAATAATCAGATTGTTTTTTATTTCTTGGCCACATTTTATATGAAAAAAGTACTATAATAAAGAAATAAATAAATAGAATGTGTTAGTTAAGATAATAAATGATAATTGAATATGGAGTAAATATTATTTATAGCTGGTGGCTGGCTGACTGACCGGTGTAGTACTGTATTGCTACAAGAGCCATGTGATAAAGTCACGTGACTTGTTATTAAACCATGGACAGAAGGACAAATATGTATGGGTGTACTACAATTATTCATCTTTTATTCTCACATGCAATCTAACCGTTGCAATTTATCAGATGATATTTACTTACAAGATACGTTGATTGATTCCAATATTATAAAACACAACACACTTTGGATCTAATGTTTTATTTGTTAATTAATGTCCCACCTTCATTTTAAAAGTAATGAGTAATGAATATGTTGTCTGAGGAAGTGTTTGTGTTTGAAATTGATTGTTGAAACTTATGAAAGTTGAAGAACAAGTTTATTACATTACATTGATAATAAATATATTGTATACATAATGAATAGATGATATGATCATGAAATGTAAATAGCACACAAACAAATCTGCATGAAAGGATGATCTTAGGCCCCAAAAGGATGCAGATTAAAAGGTTGATATTTTTCTATGCTCTATGATCCTCGAATTTTAAGAGAAATTCACCCGCGGAATTAGTGATTAAGGACTTAAGGATACGGATTTGATTAATAGTAGGGGATTACGGGTGGCGGTGGGGAGGCGTAGGAAACACCGATTACTGGTGGAAGAGGGGTGTTTGCGGACGAGGGTGGTGGTGGTGGTGAACGATGGTGGCTTATTGGTGGTGGTGATGAATGGTGGTGGGTAGTTGGTGGTGGTGGTGATGAATGATGGTGGTCAGAGGGCGGGGGTGGGGGTTGTGTTGGTAGAGTGCAACCGGTTGATGGAGGCGGTGGCGGAAGTGAGTGTGATGGCGATGGTGGCGGAATTGAATGAGATGGTGATGGAGGGAGTGAATGGGATGGGGCTTGTGGAGGGGTTTCGTGTGGTGGCGATGGGTGGTTTCCGTGTGGTGGAGAATATGCTTCGGGTGATGGAGCCGGAGCACCAGAAGGCCCCTTTGGCGGTGATTGGTGGCTTCCATGTGGTGGGGATGGGTGGCTTCCTGGTGGAGATTGGTGGCTTCCGTGCGGCGGGGATTGGTGGCCTCCTGGGGGTGGAGATTGGTGGCTTCCATGTGGCGGCGATGGGTGGCTTTCAGGTGGCGGCAATTGGTGGCCTCCTGGTGGAGATTGGTGGCTTCCTGGTGGCGGTGATTGATGACTTCCCGGTGGAGATTGGTGGCTTCCAGGCGGTGGTGATTGGTGGCTTCCTTGTGGTGGAGATTGGTGGCTTCCTGGGGGTGTAGATTGGTGGCTTCCTGGTGGAGATTGGTGGCTTCCTTGTGGTGGAGATGGAACAGGTTGGCCAGTTGGTGGTGAAACCCCATGTACCGGTGGCGGTGGAGGCCGGTTATGTGTTGTTGGAGAACTTCCATCTGTAGGTGGTGGAGGCCTAATGGGAGAAGTAGACGGCGGATGAGAGGTGGTTGGTGGTGGTGGAGGGTGTGTTTTTGTACCCGGTGAAGTCGATGAACCAGGCGGTGACGGTGACGGTTGTTTAGTAGGCGGCACCGGTGTAGGCATAGTGCTAGGAGGTTGAGACGGCCCTGGAACCGAAGGCGTTGTCGGAGTAGGAGTAGAAGTAGAACCACCACATTGCAACTTCCTACAATCAACCGGACGAGCATCACCCAAAGAACATTCGCGTACCGACCGCTGATTTGCCCTGCCCGTAATACAATTCTTCCCATCATCAAACACCTTCCCACCACCAGCCGAACACGACGGCGCCTCACCCGTAAAATAATTAAACGAGTACGTAAAGTTCTCCAACCTCGGCAACCTACACACGCTATCCGGCACCACCCCGGTCAGCCGGTTATGCGCCACATTCAACTGTTCCACACTCCTCAACCCGGACACCGCCCCGGGCAACGGCCCTTGTAAATTATTAAAGCTGACGTCAAAAACGGTAACTTCTTTCAGCATTCCAATCTGACCGGGTAAACACCCAGTCAGATTGTCATTCATTAGAATAATCTCATTCAACGTGGGCCCCATTTTCCCAATACTCGACGGGATACACCCGCCGAGGTTATTATTCGCCAAAACCAACACTGATACCGGTGAATTCCCCAAATTCGTCGGTATCCCAAATCGAAACCTGTTATCATTCAAAAACACCGCATCCAAATCCTTATCAAACAACCCCGTCGGCACCGCACCTTCGAATTCATTAAACCGAAGGTCCAAAAACTTCAACGACGGCAACGACAAGACGACATTGGGGAAAACCCCAACGAACCGGTTATTACTCAAATCGAACTCGTAAAGCAACGTCAAGTTGCTAAAACTCTCGGGGACCGTCCCACAAAACCGATTCGAGTTAAGATGAAACAATGCGAGATCAGTAAGGAGGCCGAGCTCGTCCGGGAGGTAACCCGCAATATCGAGATGGTTGAGGTCTATACCCGCAACCGTCCGAATAGAGGGGTTGCTCGGCAACGGGGCGCAGTACACCCCGTTGTAGGAACATACATTTGATCCGGCCCAGTTAGCAGTGAAGTTAAATGGGTCGGATAAAATAGTATGTTTCCAAGTTTGGAGGGCAGTGTAGGCTTGTTGGAGCCTTGGGTTTTCAAAGACAAGGTTGGTGGGTTGGCAGGTGACAAGGGCGGTGATGGTGGTGATGAGGAGGGTGAGGATGACGGAATGTGACGGCTGCGGCGGCGGCATTGTGGTGGTGGGAGAGAGAGAGAGAGAGAGTGAAGGGGTGTGTGAATTGAATAAATGGAGTAACGTGGGATATCTGTATGTATAATTTCTTTCCCCCCAATGTCAGAATTTAAAGCTCTTTTGTTTATTCATTTCTGAATTATTATGGGTACTATTTTATGTTTTTAAATTCAACAATAATTTACTTTTTAAAATGTTGACGGTGATATTGATACTAAGATTTTTTTAATATGTCAAAAAAAGTACAACTTTTTGAAAAAAAAAATAATAAGGATATTATTTTATGCTTATTTTTTTTAACTATCAACAAAGACTGGTTAGGACTGTTCACGAGTCAAGCTCGAGTAGATTTGAGTGGGTTGAGCTCGAGCTTGAAACTAAATGAGGTCGTTCGAGCTCGGCTCGCTTCAAGTCGTTTCAAATATAGTTTTTTTAGCTAATTTTATTCAAGTTTTTATTGAGCAAGCTACGAGTAACAAGCTTTTTGCACAGTCATAGACTGGCTACTCGGGAATATTTATTGGCAAAAGGTAAGGCCATTCACATCCGTGATTGCAGATAGGATAATTAGAGATGGTGTGACCTGACCTGTCATTAATTTTTAAAAAAACCACCATCAGAAGGCCCATTATGATAAAATATGTGGTTGTGCGTAATATTTAGTTAAAATTGAGACTCGAACTGACAACCTTTTTTAAAAAGTGTCACCTGGACACCGCTAGAGTAGTGTTACTTGGTGGCTATTAACGTTACTTAGCTCGTTTGTTATTTATGTGGTGGAAGCCTTCTAAGGAGTTTTTGTGTTTATTTTTGTAATGAGTATTAAAATTTATTTAATGGTTTTCAATAATCTTTTTAAAACTTTATATTCACAAAAACTTTTGAACATGTTAATGTAAAACTCGGGAAAAAACTTGCTTAAAAAAGTAGCATTTCACTGTACTTTCAGCTGCTGTCTTTTCAATCACCTAAAGTTTATTATTAAAATAATTTATCGAATTAAATGTCGAGAAACATGGACATCAATATTTCACATTTTAGTATATGAATAATGCCAAAATCAACACATACCATTTTCATTTTAAACATCAGAACATTTTTCTCAGTAAATAGGAACTAAGCTTATGCCTTGAGAATGTTTGAACCATCGGCTATACATTTATGGTTTATAGTGCATAGCATTCCTATGGAATTATACTATAAAGGATATGAGCAGACTCTTTAGTGGCATTGCTGTTTCTTGGTTGTTGGATAAAATTACTCAAGCTCGTGTAGTAGGTAAAACTGGTAAAATAGGGTATGCCCGTATATTGGTTGAAACAAAGGTTGCCTCTAACTTGAGGTGGAATCCTAGGCTGGTCCAAATTGTAATGCTCGTATTGGTGTTTTGAAGGCTTCCTACCAATGGAAACCCGTTGCATGTTCCCATTGTTATGTCTTTAGCCACTCGTTTATTTTTTGTAAAAAAAGGCCTTGTACTAAGGAAGAAATTGCAGAGAAGGCTACCATAGAGCTTTCAATAAAAACTCCTATTATTGTTGAATCTTCACCTGGTGATAAATTGGTTGATTTTACCCGTCTTTAGAAAACCCGCAAAGGAAATGGTACCACTAACGGGCCACCTAAGCATGTCCCGGCATCAAAAAGCGTTGGTCCTGATTTCCGTCGTCGTACTATAGGCAATAGATTGTTGAGGAAAAGTGATAATGAGAAACCGGTTCCAAGTAAGGATAAAAATTCGAGTACAAGTGGTAAAACAGGTGGTGCTAACAAGAGTAAGATGAGGTTTAATTATTATCGAGTTGTTCAGGGGCCAATTGGCCAAAACAATATATTTGAAGTGCTATTTGATCATTTTTATGCAAGTAATCAGGTTGTTAAGAGACCAAGGCCGTCTTTTTGGGTAATGGACTTTAGTGCTAGTGTTAAACATAATAAGATGGTGGCCGAAAATGTCAACATTAACTAGCCGGGTTCTATGGCGGTGGAGGAGATTGTTGATTATCGTATGCTCGAAGATCATCTCTGGGTTGATGTACTATGCGAGGAAGGGCTTGATGATTTACAGATGCTGTTAAGGATTGTCATACAACTTGTGACAATACAAATGAGGTTGATGCTATGATTAGGTTGGCTCGTGATTTGGGGATGAATTTATAGGGCATGGAAGATCTTGTTTGCAAGAGTATAGAAGAAGGGTTTAAAGCCTACGTTGATCTTGTGTACTTTGTGTACTTTCGGTTTTTGTAGTTTATTTGGTGTTTTTCTTTCTGCCTTTTGGTTTTGTTGGTTGTTTAATTTGGGATTTTCGCTAGTTTCCCACTAGTCTTTTTTATGAAAATTGCCGTTAAAAAAATAGTAAAATAAAGCATCTCTATAATTTCTATACATTATATGGACAACTCGTTTCCAAAATTTGTTAAGAATCGTATAAATTTGTATATTTCCCTTTACGTGTGACGGTATTAGAGTGTATAGAGAATACTGAAGAATTATGTAGAGAAATAGATTAATAAGACAATGTTATATCATAAGTAGTAGTTTTTGAGAATTTATTAGGTGCGTATGAAGATTTATGAAGAAGACATAAAATTTAAAAGTAAAAAAAATAATTAATTATTGGTCAAGCCGTCTCTTTCTCTCTCTTGTTTTCGGCTTCACCAAACCGAATTTGATACTCAAAATACTTTCCTGAATTGTTTGGGGTGTATACCGGATTCTAGGGGGTTCAAGGTACCGGAGGTGAATCTAAGCTCCACCCAGACAACCTTATAAAAGAACTCCCAAATTATTGATCTTGTTCAACATTGAAAGCACTTTTTTTAAACAGCCACAAACACACACACCCATCTACTCTTACTCCTATTCTTAAACTACTTCAAGAAAACCTACGCCTATGCTAGGTGCTGAAGCTTCCAAAGACAATGATCTTTATCACCCAGCCAAAAGCTAGAATGACACATTGAAAATACTTAATTGTAACTTTGTGTAACGAAGTTTATGATATTAATTCAAGGGGTTCGCATTTTATGGAAACTACCACGATCATTAGCAAATGTCCTATAATTTTTCACGGTCTATTATTTTATTCTACATTTCTACATATTCTCTCTTTTAGCAAAATCCATTTAGATAGCTAGGGTAAGTCATACATCGTATCAATGAGAAGCATGTAATTAATATTATACATTTCGTTTGTTTAATAAAACTATTCTAAAAAGTATAATAAAGTTTGCAATGGAGTTAATGGTCATTTTCGTCCCTGTGGTTTGCTACTTTCGTCACTTCAGTCCAAAGTTTGAAATTTTGTCAATTTAGTTCTTATAGTTTTAAACATTAGCCAATTGCGTCCCCTCGTCTAACGGCATCCAACTATGCCGTTAGTTTAAGGGGTATTTTTGTCTTTCTCCTGTTTATTTTTAGTTAACAGTCAGTTTCATCCCTGTGGTTTGATACTTTTGCTACTTCAGTCCAAAGTTTGTAATTTTGTCAATTTTTTATGTTTAATTTATTCATTTTTTTTGTCTATAGCCCTTAAGAGCATAATCCAAGCCCAAAACCATCGAGCATCAACCAAAACAAATTTACATTTACTCTGTCAACAACAATAATCATAACCCCCTCGTATTTAGTTTCTAGACATTTTCTAAACTCTTCCCCATGGTGGAATTCATTGGTAAAGTGGTTAAGGTAATTCCCTAAAACCATACTATACCGATAAAACTAAAATCGTTTCTTTGGTTAATGCATAATAGTTACGGTTTAGAGATTAACATATCGTAGCAAACAACTTGGTCGAAATCAACATCAGGAGGTCGAATATCCCGCATTTCCATGTTTGCTCAAGAAATCGATACACTAGATCGCATGTGTGTTCTTCAAATCGTGGTGTTGTTCTTGAATTCTTCATATCAACTACAATTATAGGGTTGAATTCGACGAATTCAAGAACATTACCACGATTTGAAGAACACATGATTTAGTGCATCGATCTCTTGAGCAAACATGGAAATGCGGTATATTCGACCTCCTGATGTTGATTTTGACCCAGATGTTTGCAACGATATGCTAATCTCTAAACCCTAACTATTATGCCTTAATCAGAGAAACGATTTTAGCTTTTTCAGTATAGTTCGATTTTAGAGAATTACCCTGACCACTTTACCAATGAATTCCATTATGGGCTGAAGTAGCAAAAAAAAGAAAAAAAAAAGAAAAACTGAATAAATTAAACATAAAATTGACAAAATTTCAAATTTTGGACTGAAGTAGCAAAAGTATTAAACCACAGAGACGAAACTGGCCATTAACTAAAGATAAACAGGAGAAAGACAAAAATACCCCTTAAACTAACGGCATAGTTGGATGTCGTTAGACCGGGGGGGACATAATTGGCTAATGTTTAAAACTATAAGGACTATTAATTGACAAAATTTCAAATTTTGAACTGAAGTGGCGAAAGTAGCAAACCACAGGGACGAAAATGACCATTAACTCTTTGCAATAATATTATGAAGTTTGCAATGATCTTCGGTTTTAGTTTGGTGAACACGTTTGTAATTAGAAAAAAAAGAAATTAGTTGATTGAAGCCAATAATTAAATGAATGAGTAAATGACCAAACATTGAGATTCCGGTTGTAAAAAACACATTTAACTAACAAGAATTGCAATTAGAAACTCCATAAATATAATTTGATAAAACTTGTAAAAAGGATAATCACAAGAAGAGGGAATCCAATCGTTTTGACCTAATGATCCATGACCAAATAAGGCACACGTGTTAGAAGTTTGTCTTTATGAAAATCAAATTAGAAATATGAGATTTGTGAAACAACCACTAGTACATGATTATATGAACAACAATCATTAAGACAACAATCACAAGTAACAATTAACTAAGCATTCTCGTCCAAAACACGTAACAATAAAGTTAAACAATGTTCCTAAACACAAACCCTACAACAGGGGATCATCACAGGTGGATTTAACATCTCATCTCCATGGTTTGATCTTCAGTTATTTGTTTGTATGATCCAAGAATCTTGTCCCATGAAAGGATGCCTCCAAAGGTGGAATGCCTCTTGGAAAAACATGATGAAATTAGGTATAACCCAAATGAGTGAAACTGACTATATTGCTTTACTAGGTTACATCCCGTGTTACACACGGACAAAAATATATAAAACTTCATATACATATACATACATATATATATATGTGTGTGCGTGTGTACGTGCGCACACGCGTGTGCGTTATATACATTTTAACGAATTGTAAACATCTGGTAATCTAGCGTTATTATTATTATAAAGCATCACATTGTTATTTTAATTAAAAGAACTCAACATACAAAGAAAAATATAGAAAACTAACAATTTAAAACATAATTCTAAGTTATGCCACATATTTCTAACTTATACCATGAAACAAAAAAAAACATATTAATTAAAACTTCATCATCTACTGAATTTATATGTTGTAATTATGAAGCGTAAACATGTAGATGTTGTAACATAAGTTGTGTGTTATAAAAACTATTTTTATTGAAATTACAAAACATTTAAGTACATAACATAAAAAATACTAAAAATATGAATATAACAATGAGATATAATTATAATTTTTTTATTAAACCGCGCGTTTAATAAAGTAACAATATAATCCAAAACTCGTGAATTAAACCACCATTTCAATCCAAACATCTAGTCTAAATATTCATAAATAATTTCCCAAAATCCAAAAAAAAAAAATAAATAAATAACAAAGTCTCAAAACTTTAAAAATAACAATGAAAACAATTAAGTGTCTTTATTACTCAATACATGATGATTATAATAATATATTTTGAAACTTTATTCAACTTAGGAGTTAATGTTTAAAATTAATGTTCAAATTAACATGTGAAAATAATATAAATGAAAAATTGATGAGTTGGAAGCCTATATGGACATGCTAATTGAATGCCATGTGAAAACCTTGTATTGTTTTAATAATATAGTAAGATTTTTAGCATTTGTACCTTTTCAAAAAAATACTCGTTTTCTCAACCTAAATTTTACATTTTGACCTATTAACCCGACCCAAATAACCCAAACCTGATAAAGATTCCGGTTGGATTTAAGTTATGGTTTTAAATTTCAAAGTCTAGATAATCCTATTCGAAAAATCTAAAACCTAGAGAGTTCATTCAAAGAATACCCCTACTCTCTCCTATCTATATGCTCTCCCTAACAGAAATAACAAAAGGATGTTGGCTAAAATCGTACACGTTTTTGGAAAAAGATGGGAAATTTAAAACACAAAAGAATTTATGTTCTTTATTAAATTATCAACTTTATTAAAATCTAACAATCAACATGTGATTCTTTTTTGTTTTTAGTAAGCGGTAGTAACACAAAATTTTATTTAAAAGTTACTTCGTGGGATAACACGGGCCACGTTATATCCCCACCACATCAGCGGTCCATCATAAAGTCGCGTCGTCGCCTCTATGATTCTATCAACACCCTCCGTCGTTAACCCAATAACAATAAGGCCCCCTTAAAATGTTGTTCTAGCACGATGTTTAATGCTGCATAACAAGGATACCTGAAAAGGCATCACCACCTCACCTATCATGTGGGTTTAACACGGGTCTTCTTAACGCTTTGAAACATGGGTGGCTCAATGAAGGAAGATTGAGATTTTGTGATCTCTAGTTTGTTTGGGTTTTACCACCAATGGACCTTTGGGCGGGTGCTTTTTTCCGGAACTGGAGATAACTTGGAGGCGCTTAAGGGCTCCGTATGGCTGTGTTGGACCAGCTAGCGGTGGCCTCTTGCCAGTGGGTCACCCTATACGAAGTACCTAGGTATTCTATGCTTGTTAGACGTTAATTTTTTTTATTATTAAAATTAGTTATTGAAATTCTTTTCGGCTATGGTTATTCACACACATTTGACCTATCCACACACCTTTTAACGTGAGGTTCCATACGATCGTATAACTTCTATACGATCGTATGTAGGGTGTGTGGATAACTAAAAGGTATACGAATATCACATCTTTTCTTTTCCTTTTAATCTGGCATCGTGCTGTCTTTTCACATTTTCCCTTTTTACTTTATATTATTGGATCCTTGCAGTTGTTTGCTAGCATCTGGTTTCCTCTTTACAAGGTTAAAGAACTAATGCTTTCTCTAGCTTCGATATTACATTTTTGTATGAATATAATGTGAAAAATTATCACCTTTATGTTTATTTGTTTAATTTTAACTTTACTGTAATTTATTTGGCACAAAATTGTCATACAGATTTACATATAATTAGGCCTTGTTTCCCCTAAAATTAAAGGCTTAATGGTTGGATTTAACTCGAATCAATAGTACTAAAGCAATTTATGCAATCAATATATGGGTGTAAACGTTAAAAAACATTATTAAGCAAATAAGTATCACTGACGGCTTGTTACCTACAAGCTAATTCCATCGGTATTTCCTGATGGAAATCCAAAAAAAATTAAAAAAAGTCTTTCATTGATATATGATTGATTTCCAATAAGATTTCACATATTGTTATCAGTTATTGTCGGTGCAGAGACGGGTGTCTGTCGGTTTTCACTCGAAAATTTCGTTAAGGTTTGGTTTCTAATAAAATTCCAATTCAAAGTCCAAGGTGTCTTGATGTAGATGTTGGAATTAATGCTCTATTAATTAAAGACGACAAATTTGTGCTTGAAAGTCCACTTTTATGTATGAAGTTACATCGTTAATGCATGGTAATTCTCTTATGTGAATGAGCATCGTTACATAGTTGGTATGTTGGTTTAAAAAAAAAAAATCTTACACTTGCAAATGCACTTACGTTTAAAGTCTCATTTGTTAACAGAAAAACCTATATTAGTATATAAGTTGTTTAAATAATTTGTTATATCTGAAAATGTAATGCAACAGATTTGTAAGATGAAAATGTTCGGATCTGCTGTGACTTGTGTAAACTATATATATAAAATAATTTGTTATTTTAAAGGGTATGCCACAAGTGTTTTATAACCAAATAGCACATGCTAAGGTTCGTTGGTGGCTAATTTAGAGCAAGGTATCTCAAGTATCTCAAATGTCGGAAATAATAATAATAATAATAATAATAATAATAATAATAATAATGGCTTCGGCTTCTTTTTTCACATGGAAACGTAACAAAAAATTAAAAAAAAGAGCCTTAAGTCATAATTTAAAATAATAATAATAATAATAATAATATAGGACTGTGCAAAATGTTTCTAATTAATATTAACTTTTTTTTAAATTAAAAAAGAATTAAACAAATCTAAAATAAATAAAAAAAAATAGGAGAAAAGCGAAAGAAAAAAAAAGAGAGGAAGAGCGAGGGATGATCGGTGTCGAAGGGCTGGTCAAAAATAATATTAAAATGTGTTTCTAATTACCTTAATCTAGTTAGGGCAAAAAGGGTGTCGAACCAAGAGGAATAAGTGGCCAGTGTGTAGTGTAACTAATTCTAAGCATTATGAAGATTATCAATTATGAAGTAGCAGTTTGGAGTGCTGATCACACTGGCAATAATATGAGAATAAGCGAGTACTTAGAAAATTTTGTAAACAATTATGACAAGTAAGCCATACCCAGGGTTTGCATGTAATCAATTAGAAATCTCATGTAGGGTTTGCATGTAATCAATTAGAAATCTCATGTCACTTATTAAAATCAACTATCAACTGGCAAAAGTTTGGTTTAACTGAATAACTCTTAATCGTAGGCATCAACAATCGGTAACATACGACACTGGTAACCAAAGGTTCCTTGCCAACATGACTTAATCAAGGGCAATTGTATGCGTTATTAGACTAAAAATAATTAGCAAACCTTATGCAAAAAGTATCACAACAATTGACAAACTAAACGTTCATATAAAAATAAACCAAAACCGAATGCTTGTTCAATAATACCAAACATCAAATAGCATGGATCATCACTCAACAATTACAATAAGTTCAGTATTAAACATAAGAAAAACTGAATTCATAAAATGGTCTACACCTCGGGAATGACTAGAAGGAGATTAGCTGCTCATCCTCCTCGTTAAATATTCGATTATGATGTAGAAGACCATGTGGTATAATATGCTACTTAGTGATTGGAAGCTCTGGAAATCGTCTACAATCTCCTGGAAACAGCTGGAAGATGTGTTAATAAATTAGGGTTCGTTAAACTCATTATATTCACCGGCCTAACTTTTTTTCACGTTTTTTAAGTCCTTCGTGTATCATGAAGACGTCTTCATTCGTCCTTCGTGCTATGTAGGTCTTCATTTGGGTCCTTTGCAGATCGCAAAGGACCTACTCTTCACTCTTCGCATAGCTCAAAGACCATCAACAACAACAAAACTTATTTTATTAAGCTATTCTACTCCGTTTTGCATGCCGATCATCCCGTGCTCGTACAAATCCATAATAAACACCATTACTGTCCAATAACCTGTAACAAATAAGCACATATGAAGTACCACCGTTTGTACAATAAAGGCGAATAAAAACTACACAATCTACCTATATATATATATATTGTAATAATAAAAGAAAATGATTTAGACACATGGCTATCTGTCATTCATTCTCAGCTCTCTTTTCCCGCTTATTCAATTAACCCAAAATTTACAACAGCCGGATCCTGTTGACCCATACCCGGATTGTGTTATCTCCTAAAAGTTCGTTTTTCATTGAAACCCTAGCCTTACATATCGAACATCAGTCTCTCGCCTCTGCCGCTTTGCGTATTGATCATCAAGATCCAATTTCTATCAAATCTGGTTTAAACAGGTATGGGTTGTTTTTTCCTTTGATTTTCTCTGCCTATTACTCCTCAATTTGATTTTATCTCTATTGCTTTTCAAGTCTGTCTCGCATCTCTCTCAAAAAATAACCCATCTGCAACTTCAATTCGACTAGGTATGCCATGTTTATCTTGGGTATTGATGTTAGTAATTGAATTCGATTTAATTCATTTAGTTATTTATTTCAATGATAATCTGATCAGTTGTTCCACTGATTTTTGTTTTCAATTTTGAAATCTGGACAGGCCTGAAGAAGATGGGATAATCAGAAAGAAGATGCGCTGTGATTGACCAAAGCAATCAGGTAACGATTCGATTCCTAATGATTACTAATATTAATTGATCGGCATCATCAAGTTTATATATTGATTTATTGCAGTTTCACATCTCTATAATTTTCCCTGCTGATAGATTTGTAATTCAGCACTCCATCACTCGTGGCCAATTTGATCTTCATCACATTCTTCATTCTTCGCTTAAATCATAATTCATTTACTTCTGATTTTAACATGGATAGAGGACGCCGCCTTTCAACTTGGATATTAGGAAAAAATTTTGATTTGTTGATTTTATTGATGCATGCTCATACTAATCGTCGAGAATCATTATATTTGGTGAATTTACCAGATCGTGAATTTTTATTGCTGAAAACTTTTTGTATATTGGTGGTTCTCTGGTTCGATTGATGATACTACTGCTGCTCCTGTTCTCATGTACATCTTTTTAATCTTCATATCTAATATTCATCATGCGTTCACATACAATAAAGACTAAGGCGTGATTTTGACTTTTGGATTAGGAAATATTGGTAAAAAGAGGCCTAAAATTTTGAATTATACCTTATTTTTTGAATGGTATAAAATACTAGACCATTTCATATGATCTCATGTTTCTATGTACCTTCTTATCTCCTCCAGTTAGGCTAGAAAGAGTAAATTTTCAAGATCTTATAAAATAATATCATTTATGACAAAGACTAATTCATATGGTGTTATGTTATTTCTTAACTGAAATTAGGCTAGAAAGATCATGTTCAGGTTTTGATAAAACTTTCATTTATTTCAAATTCTGGACAAATTTATTAAAGAGATGAAAACATGTGCCTCCTTTGAAAGGAGCATTTTTACTAAAAAATTAGTTTTGTTATAACTGCAATCATCTTAATATTTTATTTTGTGTATTCCAATAGAGGTGTTTGGGATGCTTATATACTTTTTGGCGCGTGAGCCAATTCGTTCATTCTGCCTCCTCTATACCTAATGTATGAAGTTAGCTTGCTTTTTCTCAATTTTATGCAATTTTTATGATTTCAAAAGTGATATGATGTTGTATATTGCAAATTAGGTGGGAAATGCTGCAGGTGTTAATAGCGAGGGAGGGACTTCAGTGATGCAGATGCTTTGGGCTCTACAATGGCCTTAACTCCTATAAAAATTGAAGATGAAACCAGAAGGTTATAGGTCATTAGTACAATAACATTATTCTACCTTATGGTTTGGTTTGTCTAAATAGGGCTTGTGAAGTGCAGATGTTGGATCTTAAAGCAGGTTCCATAGATTTATATTCAAAAATTGTGTTCTACTAATGATAAACTTTGAAGCGAACTGTTTTTGTGGACTAATAATGTGTCTATTGTGCAGTAAAACAACAAAGCTTTTTGAGAGCAACGTTCTTGAAGTTGCTTTCACGTATACAATATTTTTAATTAATCAGTCTAATTAATGTGATATCTGCACTATTTATCACACTCCCTATTGATATTTGAGGTCAAACACATTTGTTTTTAAACTTTCAAATTTATTATTCGCATGTAGATTTTCCAGTAAAGTTTTAACAGTTAATTACTTATTGTTAATTAACTTCAAAAATGAGAGTGATAGCTTTGACATTTTAAAGTTAGCCTTTCATGGTGGATACCATGTTTCTTATGTGTTGCAGCATCTCCTATAGTTTGATTCATAAGAATAGAATCAGACTCCTATAACTTTTGAGGATAAACCTGTTAAATTGTGATAAGATTTAAATATGGATTTTTTTTGTTGTAGATTAGTGACTATGCCAGCATGTGGTTTACCCGTCTTTTCATCTCAGTCGTTGAAACTGGAACTTTGTAGCCACGGCAGAACGATGCAAGCATTGAGGATTGGTGGAGAGGAGCAATTTCGTGTTTATTGTTGTAATGTTTATATACTATATGACCAAATAACTTTTTATGTCCATGTTAATTGTAGGAGTAGGTTATTAAGACTCTTGTGTAACTTACTTTTAATTTATTTCTTTACTTTGATAAGTTCAGTAGTCAAGACCACTTTTATTATTAATTAGTTGGTGTTGGATGACCAATTTTGTTATGGAAAGGGTGGCAATCAATTTCTTTTAGCCATATGTCTTTTAGTCATATAATTGTTTGTCGATATACTTGAGAATGTAAATAGATAACACCTTGCCAACTTATGATTTAACTGATTTGCGCTTTACTATTCTCATTATTTCATATTTCATAACTTATAATATATATATATATATATATATATATATATATATATATTGTTTATGTTTCATCATGTGTAACACACAAAATTTATTTAAAACTTGTATAAGTCATAACTCATAAGTCTATAAAATAAAATAGTGAGGAGGCATTATAATGTTTATTATGATAACCATATTGTTATTACTATTATTGAGTATATTTGTAATGCATTTTTCTATATATTTATGTTTTTATCTTTTACCTTTATTTTTTTTTGTTTTGTTTCAAATAATTCATTTTATAAATTAAAATATTAATAATTCGCGTGTGTTATACGGGGTCTAAAACTAGTTAATATAATAATACATGATATATACCTGACCCATCAAGGGAGTGAGGGGGGAAAATTAAACGTCGCAAGCAGAATTTAAACCTACCCACTCAATTTCGATATGTAAGGAACTCAATCACTCCACCAACATATTGTTCAGTTTCTATTTTTAATCTGTCTCAAATGATATTTTCTTAGCGTAAATCCAATAAATGCAAAATTAGTATATATATATATTTTTTTTGGAACGACCAACTAAGTAACGCCGGGTACTCTGTACGCAGCCCCCATTGGCTAAAGGTAGCCCGAGCCGGCCACGAGTCCGGATGGACGGAGCCCTAGCGGTCCACCTATTGAGGGATTCCCCGGATAAAACCCGACCCCCACGCCCGTCAAACGGCACGACAGCGAGGAGCCGATAAAACCGGGTGAGATCAGCACTCGAACCCTGGCAAGCCAGAGCCATCCCTCATATCTCCCATATAAATTGGTGGTAGTAAGGTTTGAACCCCTTACCTCTCACTAGTAAAATGAGTGATCTACCATTAAGCCCCATCCAATTTATGCAAAATTAGTATATGCCCTAACACCACCAACTATTATTATTATTATTATTATTATAGTAATAATAATAATAATAATAAATAAATAAATAATAGATTTGACGATATATAGAAATCACCTTCCCATTTTGAAAATGAGAGTGAGAGGGATGATCCAAATTCTAAGTGGCATTTTTTTATATTTTAGTGTGGGAATAAACATATTCGTCATATAAAACAAATAAATAATTCAATGATTTTGATACTTTGAAGAAGCAACAAGTAATGTTTTGTTTGTCATAATTATGTTGTGAATGTAGTCATTGATTCTGTGTATTGCAAATTTAATGATCAATAGCAGGAGTGGGGCTGAAATTGTTTGGTTCTAATAAAATATGGCAACTAAGAAAACACTTTTGAGTTATAAGTTATAACCAACACCTCCAAGTGTATTTCAAAGTGTCCTGATGTTGCCTCAGTTTGTTCATGAAACAAATCTCGTCGCATCTTCCTTATACATGTAGTGTGACGGGCCGTTGTACTTGCAGCTATGAATAACGCTTCCGTCATGGATTGAGCCTCTACATCTTATTTTTTCGAGCTCCATGAAACTAGTGCTGACCCTATAGATTAGACATTTGTAGAAGTGCTCTTTGGAATCTTAACTAAAAGGGCTCAGTTGCTGTCTACGTATCCAGTTAGCACAACATGTTCTCCCCATTAATAGCATAATTTGTGGGCAAATTTGAGACAGGTATATAAGGCCACCTACCATGCATCAAAATTTATATGCATCAGTTGCTTCTCCACCATCTTCACTTAACAGTTTATTAATGACAATAATAGCTTTATCTTACCTTTGCCTTCCGCTTGAACCTTTTGAATTTCATCAAATTCTTTGAACGGTGATCTTTTCCCGGTCACATTATTGGAGCATCCGCTCTTAATGAAACTAATGCTATTGATTGTCATTGGTGTCACCAATATGTTCAGAGTACCCATGATAGTGAACTAGTGATAGTAACATGTCATACATAAGAATTTATTTAACCATGTTCAGAGTACCCATGATAAAACGATTTATAGGAGAGTAGTAGTTCCTTTAGTCACTAAGAGTATTTTATTGTGTCGAGAATGAAGTCTAATTGCGACGTGAGTATAAAAAACCTTTTACACATGACAAGTGTCTATTGTTGAAGGTCTTGAGAGCAGTGACGAAACTTACACTTTTAGACAGACTATATCTGTAGTATATCATGACGTTTATAGCTATGTTCTTGGTTATCATTTGTTTATCTCGTTGCAAACCGATAAACAACCATGACCACTATCCAAAATGTCGTGATCCGATCATGACGATTAGGAGCTCGATAATAGTCAAGTCACTCATTCCCTTTTATGAGATATTCACATTCTATCTAGGTGATCATTCTCCCGCCAATGCACTCCACATGATTCTACTTATTCCAATCTTCAAAACCAAGTTTCATATCTTAATTCCCATGGAATACATGGAAACGAATCAACATCATCAAATAACACATTCTATAGCATTATGGTTAAAATAACGGTAACATCAATATATTTACTGAGGTAAAAGGATATTTTCACATTACATATTTGTTCAACCCCGTATTTAAAGTTTTAAACTGGATATATCATATCTATGCGGATACAATAGTCTACACGTCACTCATTTGCCATCTATATAGAATCATGGCATTTGAATCAAGAAATCAGGCTGATTAGATAGTACATAGTATATGTAATACAGTAATAGTACGTTTATTCATTAAAATGCAAATTTTTTTTTTGTTTTTTTTTTGGATAATGGTACGTTTATTCATTAAAATGTAAATTAAAGTAGGAAACATATATAGCTATGCATTCTAATGGGTCACCTCACTATGTCAAGATGTTGGAACATAGTTGTGTCTTGTAATTATCAACCGAGTCAAATAGTAGGGAACACAACACACATTTGTAAGTTTGATTCAATGGCATTTTAAGCTGTATATATTAGGTAGCTCCACGTACATTGCGTAAGCATAAAAAAGCTAATTATTAACTGTTTCAATTTCATGATAACCGGTAACATGGCTGGTTTAATAAATCATGAAGTATGATATTCATAGAATGAATTCAGCTCAACAACATTTTATCTGTTCTGTTATAGTTCAAATATTATGTAATATAACTAACTATAATCATCCCTACTAAAATGGTAATTCGATTTTTATAAATAGACAAGGAGACTATATTGAATACATTTTCAATGACTTTAATTCGGTATGTTTTCTTCACTTTTATTAGCTAAAAATTTCAGTAACAATAATAATAAATATTTGTGCTTGCTCGTGATGCGACGCGTTTACGTATTTTGTTAGCCGTACACTATTTAGAAAAGTTTTTAATATGCATGGAAAGCTAAAGAAAAAATTGACATCAAATACATATAAATCAAAATATTCACGTTGAAACATTATTAATTAGAATGATGGTTAAAGCAAATGACATCATTTTACAAAAGAAAAAAAGTAAATTAGATGACATGTATGTTTGTGATTCGATAACTTGTATGATAGCATTAACATCTTCGCTTTGAACCAAACATATCGTTACGTAGATAAAGATAAGAATGTCCTAACTGCATACTCGCAACGTTAGAAAAAGGCGTATCCTAAAAGTTATAAGTGGAAAACAATAAAATAAAATAAAATAAAAAATAAGTAATGTTAGCGGTTTACGTGACATAACATGTGATACACTAATTTTATTGGTTATCACGAAAACTAGCAGGGTTACATGAGTTTTCCAATAACAGTTCTTGAATATATCTAGTTTGCAACACCACTAGGCACCAGCTCATGATCATTTGTCACTCATTATTTGTTATTAAGTCTTTAGCTCTAAACTTATATTAGTTGACAAAGAGTTTTAACTTTTATTAATCACATGACAATAGTAGAAAACCAAAAGTACTTGTTCATAAAGTAACAAGGGACCCAAGATGCACGAGATAACGAGGAGCCCACACGGCTTAAAGATGGGACCCAGCGATTATTTGTTGATACACGTCTACGTGATTCAGCGACAGACTGAAAGTTGCTTATGTGTCGCTCAAGTGTTTCCCTTTTCACTCTTAGGCTATTCAATATGATGGGGGCTTTAAAGCCCTTCACAGTATCACATCATTACGTAAGCACTGGGGTCTTTAAAGCCTCAAACTATAATGCCCCTCTATAATTTAACATCCTGAGGGGTTTTAAACCTTTTATTTATTTATTTATTTTTTTAAACAAACACAGAGAATTAAACTAAATAATAATCTAATAATACTAAAATTTAAATAAAGATAAAAAACATGCAAATAAAAAAAATAAAAATAAAAAACATACAAATAAAAAACATAAAAAAACAATGACATAAAAACTTAAATTAACAAACATATAAATAATTTTCGCCGCCGTTCTCTTCGTCGTTGTCCTCGTCTTCGTCATCGTTTGCATATTTGGCTATTATCTTTGCTTTTCTTTCTCCAAAAAAGCCCGCGTGGCCGGATCTAGATGTGATAGATCCTTTGCGAGGAACTTGAAATCCTTGTCTCGTTGCCACTCCGATTGAACTTTTTTTCTTTCATCATGCATGACTTTATATTCTGCATGCATCAATTTTCTTCATGCATTCTTGTGATTTCATCTTTTGAGTCTTTTTTAACCTTGGGAATCTCGGATAGTTTAAGTAGTTGTCAAAGCGTGAGCTCACGTTGGAAGATGCCGTTCGGATACTTGGGTTTGGGGTATTCGGGTTTCGTGTGTTTGGGTTTCGGGTACTTGCGAAGACATATACAGCATTGGCGGTCGAAAGAACATATCGGTGAATGGTTAAATAGGTGGAGGCATTACGGGTCGATGACCTTGTTGGTTGGCAAAGAAAGGGTTATTAGGGTCATTGTTATTTGCGAGCAAACTAGACCACCACAATTGAGCCGAATCCCACGGGTTCGGGTTTGAGCTCGAGCCTGGGTTCGGGTTTGGGCATGACCTCGGATTCATGGTTGTAGAAAGTTGAGAGAGTTGTTGAGTAAAATGATGGTGTAGAGAGATTCGTTTGAGTAAAATAATGGTGTTTGTTTGAGATTTGGTTTAAGAATTTATAGAAAATTGTTTAAATAAAATAGGTTATTTTATTTTTTTTTTAACTTTGAAATGGTAATAATACCGTTGGGATGGAGGAGGGCCCACAAAAACCCCAATATGTAAATTTGTATAATATATTTGCATATTGTAACTGGATGAAAATTTAAAAATATGTTACAATATATGTCCTCTTTTACCTTTGACTCCCTATGCAATTTATTTCATTTGGTGGTGACAATTTCTAAGGTTATTTTCTCATTATCACTGAAAGGTGTAGATAAATCTTATATCAATTGTGAAAATGAGAGATTGTTGACTCATAAGCTAGGAATGTTCTATCTCAAATATCACTAATGTGTTTTCGACGTAATGGCTATGAATAAGAAGATGATCCCATGGTTAAACGTGATTGGGGTGAGAGTAGTACAAAGATGATTAATCTCTTTGGAATAAAAACAAATCTGGGAGCTTCAAGCGAGCAAAGTAGATAATATTGATGATACGAGAGGTAGGATAATATACGAGAGATCGGGCATTACAATTACAACAAAAATGTTATAAATTCTAAGTGTCGATGTATGATAATCACAATTTTTGCTGAAGGAACTAAATTTGTCATAATTAAGATTGTCTTCTTCTTCCTCCCTTTTTTTATAATTTTATTTATTTATTTTAAGGAAAACTGATAACTTAGTTTACTAGTATAAAAAGTAGGGTGAACAATAACTAAACCGAAAACCGACGAAACGGAACCGAAAACTGAATTAACCGAAGAATGGTTCTCAATTGTTTTTTCTACCCTCGGTTAACCAAAATTAATCGCACCGAACCGATTGTACGTAAAGGTTATAACGATATGAAGCTTTTATCCGTATCAATCACCTTCTTTTAATAATATCATGTTCCAATACTTCAAAATTAGCCCTGCTTGTGGTGCGTACATATGATGTATATATGTGTGAACCCTCGGGTGGGCAAAAGTGAAATTGCACTAATTTTGACGTTATTTTACTAATCTCGTGAAAATAACGTTAAAAGTGACGGACGGTTAATCAGGCATCATGTAGTGGCGTTGATAGCCGAAAGACAAGGGTACATGCACCGATCAGCCGGTTTCCCGATGATTGAGTGCTATGTGCCTTATGTCCAAGGCTTGATGCAAAACTACTATCGAGCCGGGGGTCTCACCGAAAACAGCCTCTCTATCCTTATAGGGTAGAGGTAAGGCTGTCTACATCTTACCCTCCTCAGACCCTACCATAGCTTTGCTATTGGTGGGATATACTGAGTACGATGATGATGATGATGTTCCAATACTTCAAAATAATATTTATCCAACTTTTTTTGACCATTATATTCTTGATCTTGGATATTTCATTTCATTAGTAACATATATTAATTCATTTAGAATGACACTGACTTTTAAGTTGCATGTATTATCTTATGACATTGGCTTTAGCAGTTAGTTCTTCATCTTCTTAATGTATATTTCGAAACTAAGGTGTATAACAAAATTATCTATTATCTAATATATATTAATTAAAAGTTTGGTGCCGCTAGCATCTTATTCGTCCAAGTGGCGGTCCAACATTGGACAAAGTTTTTTTTTTGTATTTTTTATTCTGTTTCGTAGTTTCGGTATCGTAACGAGCGTAATTGAAACAAATTAAATTTTGTGTCGACTTAGCGCCACGTATCCCGAGACCAACAACGTTAAGGTTTTATCGGCTCACGCCGCAATGCCCGAGTTTTACCAACCCTTTTGTTTTTATTCCGGTACCTTAAATTGGTACTGATCGAATTCGTGTCAACTTATCGGCGTAACGCTTGGGTTTTACCAAGACACATGGTTCAATATTGGGGTTTTGTCAGCTGCCCGGTGTAACGCGCCAGGTAGAAAAACTAGTTGTTTATAATATTCATTTTGAGTTTGATTATGGCAAAATTCATAACAAACATCAAAATACTTTAGCGGATGCTATGGTTTAGGACTGGTTAATTAACATAACTGAATTTACCGCCAATAACCAATAAACCGAAACCAAACTGTTATTATTCTTAAGCACATATTTAGTTATTCATCTAAATATGAAAGCGTTTACATTGTTATTATTCTTAAGCACATATTTAGTTATTCATCTAAATATGAAAGCGTTTACATCAAGACAGAGGGCAAACTGGGAAGAAGCTGTGCCGCAAGCCCTTTTTGAATAGCAAAACCCAATATTTTAAACAGTACATCGGTATTTTGGTTATTGTTTATAAATAACTGGAGTGTTTGGTCATGATTTCTGTTCTTGCCGTTAACTGAGCTGAACTGAACCTTACACGCCCCTAAACGAATCCAAAGGTATTTGAGATACCCGAAAGCAAACCCTCAAAATACAAAACCTACCTATGGACTAACACTAAACGACCATTGTAACCCCAAACTAACTAAATCTATTTCCTTAGCTAGCCTCCCACACTCCACTCTAAAACATAGGAAACCCATGTTATGTGCGAAAAAAGTAAACCCGCCGTCGGTTTCAAACCAAAAATATAAGGTCAGAATCTGGACGAATCAACCATAGAAGAAAAAACAAACTTTTTATACCACTCCCGCATATTAAATGGGTTACCTAAACTAAAACCAGAACCAGAACCCGAACTGAATGGAACAGCTTATTAACCGGTATACTAGAAACCGGTTAGTAACCCATCGACACCGATGGCTAGAAACAAGTATGCATATTTGAAGTAGAAATGATTACAAACCATTTAGCCATGACTGGTTAACTTTAATAGGTTAGTAATCGGTTGCGAACGTTAACTTTAGATTTCAAACATAATCCTTTTCTAACATATGGCCATTAGAAACTGGTTATTGACCATTTTAACCCTTCGAAGTTAGTATAAATAGAAGTTGGAAGTTTAGGCTTGATTACACAACCTCTCAATCTCACAAATACTCTCTAAACGCAAAATCGCACATTTCCGTCACGTCCCATCCCAATAAAAAGATGTGTTAGTTATCCTACTAAAAATCCACCATATAGACCATTGGGGTGTTAGCCGATTACAATCACAATATACCAATCTCACTACTTTAAAGTGGAAAGAAAGAGTGAACTCTATATCGTTACGCAAACACTAAGTGTAACCTTGAGTAAAAACAAACTTTCGAAAGCAAAGTGATATTCACTAGACAACACACCAAAGATGTGTGAATTATACGCATCTATCTTCCAATGATCTATATAAGTGCAAGAATTCTCTTAATGATTCTTGTACTACAGAAAAAAGAAAATACTCTTTATCAGCAACCAAATGGACCAAGTTGCTATTGAAATTTCTCAGCCACCAACGCAACCATCAATATTCTTAATGCTTTTGGCTTACGTGGTGATGCAGACGCGTCGGTTCTGTTAGAAAATTCTTCACACCCACCTCCAAAGATATCCAGTTACGATCAACCCGATAATCCTGAAACAGAGTCTCGCATTCCAGTCAAACCAGGCTACTGCCACCCCTCGACTAATATCCTGGTGCATATCCAGGTCCCCAAACAGGATAAGAACAACTTGTTTGGGTGCCTTTTTGCATCATGTGGAGGGACGTAACCCTTGTCTCGTCAATCGTCCACATCGATGCAAAAAGGCACCCAAACAAGTTGTTCTTATCCTGTTTGGGGACCTGGATATGCACCAGGATATTAGTCGAGGGGTGGCAGTAGCCTGGTTTGACTGGAATGCGAGACTCTGTTTCAGGATTATCGGGTTGATCGTAACTGGATATCTTTGGAGGTGGGTGTGAAGAATTTTCTAACAGAACCGACGCGTCTACATCACCACGTAAGCCAAAAGCATTAAGAATATTGATGGTTGCGTTGGTGGCTGAGAAATTTCAATAGCAACTTGGTCCATTTGGTCGCTGATAAAGAGTATTTTCTTTTTTCTGTAGTACAAGAATCATTAAGAGAATTCTTGCACTTATATAGATCATTGGAAGATAGATGCGTATAACTCACACATCTTTGGTGTTGTCTAGTGAATATCACTTTGCTTTCGAAAGTTTGTTCTTACTCGAGGTTTCACTTAGTGTTTACGTAACGGTATAGAGTTCACTCTTTCTTTCCACTTTTAAGTAGTGAGACTGGTATATTGTGATTGTAATCGGCTAACACCCTAATGGTCCGTACGGTGGATTTTTAGTAGGATAACTAACACATCTGTTTATTAGTAAGGGTGTATGCTATGGTGAGGGGCATCGAATCCCCTCCACAGTGCCACGTGGGCACCGGGGGCTTCGAAGCCCTTCTCTATAACGCCTCGGTATGGTTTAAAGACCATTGGGTGCCCAATTATATATATAAATATATATGTATGTGTGTGGATGAGAGGAAAATAGAGAGAGAGAAGGCGCCTCGGCGCCAACACCCTTTGCACCGGCCTCCACCGCGCCCCCCAGCGGTGTTCCCCCTCTAACGGCGCCATTTCTCCCCCTTGAAGGCGCCCATGGCTAGTCTAACAAGACATGTCTAACATTATAGCCGAATCTTCAGACAACCGATAATCTTATCGATGGCATCTTATCAACTACTGCCCATAGGTAAACCGTAAACCTCTTTGAAAATTGAAATAATTACTCAATTTAACTACATTCAGATTTTATAAAAGTGCCTAATTAAGATCTAAACCTAAACAATCAAACTAACAAACACCAACACTGCATCACGAGATGATCATCATAACATAAGCAATAAGTGCCCTAGTAATAATGTTGGATCTAAGTAGCAGATACCGGATGCATATGATTTAGAAAATGAGATTGAGGAAATATACCGGCTTCAGATCAATGATATGACGGATAATCGGATTCAACGATTGATGATGAACTTCAATTCGCAGCTAACATGTATTTATACATAATCTATGTGAAATTGAAAGACAAAGAAAGAAAAATAGATAATAAACTTGGTGGGTGATTGTCGACATCGATCGATTGAAAACCCTAAACCCCCAATTGTAATTAGTTTTACGAAAGAAAGAAAGAAAGAAAACGCCCAATTTTGGAATTAGAATTAGAATTAGAATTAGGGTGGGTTTATATTTATTACAGTGTCTCGAAGACCGTGGATTGCTTTATGTCCAAGTTTTCTTTTCCAATTTTATTTTATATTTAAACTAGTGTTTTATATTACAGGTTGGTATAACTCAGCCATTGATAAAACCCAAGCATTGTTGTCCCGGCTTTGAGACGGTAAATGAACAAAACTTCAGTCAGTTTTGGTTATGTGTGTTATGGTATCGGAACAAAAATAAAAAATAAAACAAAAACTATTTAAAACTCGGGCATTGGTAGAACCCGAGCATTGTTGATCTCGGGTGATGGGGTAATGAGATTTTGTCTGTCTCCGCCATGTCCGTTACGGTCAGTGGCGGATCCAGGAATTTTTTTCGGGTGGCGCACTACTTATAGATGCTTCAATTTCATAGAATCGGGTATAAAAAAGTTTCGGTTCGGTTTGAGGTTCGGGTCGGTTTGATGGCAAAGTTCATTACACAATAAAAATACGATAAAATAATAAAAGACCTCTAAGTAGATATGTCCGTCAAATTTCATCTTTTTGACTTGGGTGATAAGATGAAATTGGTTGCCTTTTGGAAGAATCCCATGAAAGATCATCCAAATTTATTTTTGACGGTTCATTACTTGAAGATGATGATCGAAGGTTCGATGGTTCTCTTTGGAAATATCTCGTGATGTTCATAAAAACTAAGAAACTAACAAACTAACAAATTAATACTAAATTTAACAAATAACTTAACAACTAACAACATAAAAAACAATGAACAAGAACAAGTAATTAGCATTTAACAAATGAATGTGAACATACCTTTAAAGTGGGAGGATTCGAGCTTTGAGGAAAAGTAGAAGGCTGAAGGCAGGAGCTGTGTTGAGTGCTGACAGGTTGGTATCAGAGCCATCAGTTTCAGCGAATTAGGTATTGATATAATTAGTACTAAGTTTTAACCATTTATTTTGATAAGTAGGGATAAGCTATGATTGGTAGTCTACCTATCCCTAAGTTATAGTTTGTGCATATGTCGTATACAAACTATTATGGGCAAAAACGCCGGGTAGCGAGACGATCAAACCCTGCACCTGACTTTGAGCCATCTGATTGGGCTAGTACAAATTTTGGTCACAAGCAACCAATTGATTTGGTATATCCGACTGATCTGGTGAATTCAAATCCGGCTGATCTGAACAAACTGAATAATCCGATGAATCTGAATAATCCGACAATTCCGACGAATCCAAACCCGATTGATTTGGCTTACGGAAGCCAACTGGTGTATGCTCCTGCTAGTCCATAGATGCCTATAGAAATATCAAGTGACACCTCTGAAAGCATCTATCACACCCCAAACTAAGGCGGAATATGTAGGGGCGTGACATAATTGTATCATAGCTCAAATGACACTAAAGTATAATACACGTGTCAATATCTAAATTATTCATTTCATATATCAAGTACGCAAAGCACAACATTGTCTCAAAAGAAATAAACATTGCAATTGAAAAAATAATTAATTTCATCTAAATGTCTTTATCCGTCATGCAACCTAAAGTCCAACTATTCTTTAACTCGTTTTCTTCATCCAATATAGCTACCTGCGCCATACGTGAAAATACATAGTTTGTCAATATAAAGTTGAGCAAGTAATCACGGTTTTTGAATATATATAATATTAAAATGACAATTTCTTGCGATAAATATGAATTCCAACAATTAGCATAACAATAAATATAAAAATTGTCTTTTCACTCAAATCACATAGATATCGAGCTACTCCGACAGCGTATGATCATACTAATGAGGATGAGGATGAGGATGAGGATGAGATATCAACCACCAAAACATAAAATAAACACATAGTCATATTTGCACGTATAACTAATTGAGCAATATCATATAACGTAAATAATGGAATTGTAGTGTGAAATAAAGTGTTTGAGTTGTGAACGCATAACGAACCCGAAAATATAAAACGGTAAAAAGGGGGATGTGAATTACTTACTTTACGGTTGGAAAGAGTGTTGATGATAAAAAGTTAAGGTGGCAATGGTTGCGCTTCTCGAGACACGTCAATAAAAACGCCCTAATTGTTAACGACAAAATGAGTTAATAAACGAACAATTAACACGGTTTATAACGGATTTGCGATTTGATGGTGTTTTGCAATTAAAATATATGAGTTTAATTGTTAAAATAATTTTGGAGATTATTATACATACTGATGATTTGTATTATTTTTATTATTATCATTAGTAGGGGTGCAAACGAGCCGAGCTGCTCATGAGTTACTCGGGATCGGCTCGTTAAAAAGCTCGAACGAGCCGAGCCTTATCGAGCCCGAGTCCACGAAAAAGGCTCATTTATTTGTCGAGCCCGAGCCCGAGCCCAGCATGTGAAGCTCGTTGAGCTCGACGAGCCTTATCGAGCTTGTCTTAATATTACTTCTTTCACAATATTCAGCCCACTTAATATGATTAAGCCCACTATAATATTACCTCCTAACCCACTTAATATTAATTATTATTACAGTCCATTTATGATTCATATTATGATTATAATATCCAAAACCCTTTTTCCGCCCACGCCCTAGATATTGAATCGACGGAATCACGGAATAAGGAAATAAGGAATTCAACTACTCCAGGACCAGAACGACGTTTCTGTTTCATACTTTCCACGGCCACACTCCTCTCCTCTGGACGATAAACCCGTTGCGGTAGGACTAATCGGCGATTGCTTGGCTGCGCCGCTGCTGTTCCAGGTTTGTTTTGCAACCAATATTCTTCAATTGTTTGATTTTCTTCACCGTGTACTGTTATATAAACATTCACTTTTGTTAAATTGATGCCCTCGTTTTATTTTTTTATTGTTTTATATATGAAATTGTCTAGAGATGCATGTGTTAGAAATATTTTTTTTGTCACTGTTGTATTGCATGAAACTTGATAATCAAAATGTATTTATATATTATGTGGTTGTGTTGCATGAAAATTGAAAAGTTAGTATTATATATTATAATATATTTATATACAACTCATGTATTCAATATGTTACATGCACCTACTTTAATTTAATTTAACGTATTTTTTCTGTTAAGGTATGTTGATGAATGATGATGGCCTTTTAAATTCATGAGTTATGACATTTGTTTTTCTTTTGATATTGTCAGATCTTTATATTAATGAAACAAGGAGCTAAAAAAAGACTTAGTACAATGCAAGGCTCCACATCAAATTCAAAACAACAAGATGGTCAAAATCAATCTTCTCAATCTGCACAAGATTACATTAATCTTGATAGGGATGAGAACCTTAGTGCACCTCATAATCAAAATGTTAATGAGGCCGCAAGTGCAGAACCCGATGACAAAGATGATGTCTCACTTAAAGTGTAAACGTACAAGGAAAGCAAAAGTATGGAGGATATTGAAGAAGTGACTCTTCCCGATGGGATGGAAAAAGTCAAATGCATTCATTTCAAAATATTTTTGTCTGTAAGCACAGACAAGCCTACATATACATGGGCAAGACACATGGAGAGTTGCATGAAACGAAAGCAATTTTTAAGAACTCAACAGTTGCTAAACTTTCAGCCAATTGATGCAGATCCGGGTTTAAATAAGTCGTTTCCTTTTATTGCACCTAATGAAAAGTATGATTCTAACAAAATGAGGGAATTATAGCACACTGGATAATGGCAATCGAGCAACCATTTAGCATTATTGAAGATGACATGTTCGTATACATGATGAATACGTCAAATCCAATGTTTGAGAAGGTATGTCGGACTACAATAACGGCAGACTGTTTTAAGGTATACGAGCACGAAAAGAAAAAAATGAAAGCTTTTGTGAAAGAAGCTTCAAATGTTAGTTTGACAACTGATTGTTGGAAGTCGTCTCACCAAAAAATTGAGTACATGGTCATCACCGGGCACTTCATTGATCAGAACTGGAGGTATGATGAGCACCTGTATACCTTTTTTTTTCTTTTATAATGTTCTATGTACATATTCTTTCATTTATTTATTTTATTAATTCTAAATTTAGAAATTATACATCATAGATTGGAGAAATGTGTGTTAAGTTTTGTGCATGTACCTCCTCCTCGCACCGGTCTTGTTATTGCAGATGGAATCTATAAATGTTTAAAGGAGTGGGGAATTGAGAAAAATATCTTCTCTATTTCTGTGGATAATGCTTCATATAATGACAGGGCAGTGAATACTTTAAAGACCAACTTTGATAGAGTTAAGAAACTTCCTTATGGTGGAAGGTTATTTCATTTCCGGTGTTGCGCGCATATCCTAAATTTGCTCGTTAAAGATGGTCTTTCAAAGATTGATTTCGTCATTGAAGAGGTTCGTGAAGTTGTGAAATATATAAATCATTCGGAGGCAAGGCGTCAGACATTTTTGACTGTTGCACATCAACTTCAAGTGCGTGATAGAAAGTTACTGATTGATGTTCCAACGAGATGGAATTCAACATATGATATGTTATCTCTTGCTATGAAGTTTAAAGATGTTTTTCCAAGGTATGTTTATAAATGTCAATGTATTTTATATTCCATAAGTGAGTAATTATTTTCTTAAGTTTATGTTATTTTCTAGATATGCAGAATACGAACCACATTTTAAACACTTGCCCACTAAGGAAGATTGGGAAAATGTGAAAGATGTGTGTGAAGTTTTGAAGGTTTTTTAGGATTGCACAAATGTCATATTTGGTAGTGATTATTCCACTTCAAATTTATATCTTATGGAGGTTTACAAAGTCAAAGTAACATTAGACAAAAGTGTATTATCCGAGAGTAATTTTATTCGTACCATGACTGAAAAAATGAAGGAAAAGTTTGACAAGTACTGGGGAGAGTGTCACTTATTGATGGCCATAGCTGCGGTGCTAGATCCTAGGTTAAAAAAGTGGTATGTTGAATTTTGTTAGCCACAAATATATCCAAAAGATGAAGCCAAGAAAAATTTTGAAGACGTGTTAAATGCATTAAGTAACATGTATGAAGAATGTTTGAAGATGTATGAGGAATCAATCAAAGATGCTTCAAGTAAAAGTGGATCTTCTGGAGGGAACACTACTTCAACGCCTAATGAAAATGCAACAAGTTCAGGATGGGACGGATTTGGGGAGTTTCTTAGAGATGTTGAAGTAGAGAGGCCAAACAAATCTGAACTTAAAATGTATTTAGAAGAAGGTGTTATTAAAGGACGTGAACAAATGAACTTCAACGTGTTAGACTGGTGGAACACTCACAAGCTGAAATATTCTGTTTTGTCAAAGATGGCATCGGATATACTTGCAGTTCCAGTTTCAACTGTTGCTTCTGAGTCAACATTTAGCGCGGGAGGAAGAGTTATTGATCCATATCGATCTACATTATCGCCTTCTACTGTAGAAATGCTAATTTGTGGAGGCGATTGGATTAGACAAATGTATGGAATAAAGAAGAAGCTAAAGGTGAATTTAAAAACCTTAAAAGATATATGTTTTTTTATTTTATATTTTAAAGTGCTGACTTTGTGTCTTTGTTTTTATAGAAGGATGACACACCGTGTGAGGTTTTACTACCAAGTGGGAAACAGAACTAAAGTAAAGGTACACATTTTGAATAAATTCTTTAGCTAAAACCTATATATTGACTAAAGAAAACTAAATTGCACATTTGCACATGCGTTTTGTTGTAGACTTGTATTGAATATTTTGTTGATTTGTTGTTTCAGGTTTTATATGATAGTGGCTCGGGACTTTTGTTGAATATTGGCTATGAAAATTGGAAAAGACGATAAATTTGGATGGTTGTTTTGTTATTTTTTTTGAAGAAACACTAACTTGTTCTCGCTACTTCATATGCTTATTTTCGTTGGTTTTGTAAGTTCGTATGGTTATTTGACTTATTTTGGTGGTTTGTATGGTTATTTTGGTTAGACTTTTTATGTTAACTTTTATATGAGACTTTCAAGTTTCAAATCTAATTTCTCTTTATTTATCGTTGCAATAGTTAATGCTAAATCGAAATTATCAAGTCGAGCTTTGGCGAGCTTAATCTGAGCCTGGCTTGTTTAAAGAGTATTTTGAGCCAATCGAGCCGATCTCGAGCTCTAAGATGTAAATATGAGCCCAGCTCGATCCTGTGAACATAGACTCGACTCGAGCCGAGCTCGAGCTTCTGAATATCTTAACGAGCCGAGCTCGAGTAGTGCATAGCTCGGGCTCGGCTCGGCTCGTTTGCACCCCTAATCATTAGTATTAATATTAGCGTTTTGCCTTAATATTTACTCATAAGCATGCATTTATAAATAAGTAAACATTATAAATAATCAATATTAATTAACCAAAAAATTGCTATACACATGCATATTTATTTATTAACGAAATAAATTATTTGGAACTATAATCTAGCTCGGTTTATTATTATTATTATTGATTTGTAAAATAAGTAACCATTTATTAATATTAAAGATATAGTAATGAATATGATTAATAAACAAAAATAATTTATATGTGCTTCGATGAAAATAAACGTGAATGTTCATTTATCGATAGACATTGTTACATGTATGTATATATTTTGATAGAAAAATTATTTAAACCTTCAAGCTAAATCGGTTTAATAAGTGTGTGAAAATAGATAACATATTTATTATTATTAAAGATGTATGGAGAATTTATATACAAAAATATATAAATGTATATATATCATAGATGCTTCAAGAATGAGGGTTCATGACAAGGAAAAACATATGTTTGAGGTTCGGTTTCGTTAAAATGACGTTCCATAAGTATTATAATTAATAAAATGAAAAAAAAGAAAATAAATAAATAAAATCTTTAAAAACCGGGCCTGGGGAAGTTCGAGCCCGCGCCCCCAGGCCATTTCGGAGTTAATCAGGCATACACTAGCCACCAGACCAGCACCCCAGTTTTGATTAAGTGGTGAGTTTTATGAATTAAATATGCTAAAACCAATTAATGTTCTTCCCCAAATCCAAACCTAACCCTAATCATGTTAATTGTTAATCGTTTTCTTAAATTGATTCAGGGTTACTGTTAATTGATGAAAGGCGACACAAATGAATGTATTAATTACCAGAAACACTAACGAATTGCTGCTGAATGACGGAATAGACTTGTGGCTCAAACTCGAATTGGTTTAGAGTCTAGACGGCTTTGCAGGTTACAATTGGTTTAGGGTTTAGTGTCGGAATATGATGAGGATTGTGTGTGCACGATTAATTGAATTATGGATGCGTTTATATAGTGTTTTAAGAGTCGGTTAAGCCGCGGTTCTTAATTGGTCATATTAGCTGTCAATGAACATACATTCCATGTACTTTGATCTCGTGATGGACAAGAAACGAATAAACGAATCAAATCCCATGAATGTCGTCCTTGATTTGCTGCCAAAAACACGAAGGGGGGAGGGGGTTGTTCTTGCGTTGGGTAAGGAAGGAAAGAAGAAACAAAGAAAAGAAAAAAAATATATTATTTGTATATTTTACCTATTGATCCCTAATCTTAGGCTGGATATTTAAATTGGGACTAAACATAAGTTAGGGATAGATTTTGTATACTCACAATAGTTATAATTCGTTTAATAACTAACTGAATTCGCGTACGAATAATGACCAAATCAAATTTAAAAGTAATGATTATAATACTAATTCATCATCATTATTAAATAAATAGTTTGATTAATAAATAAACTGGTAATGTAAAATTTTTAATGGGTCGTGTTTTCGGGTTTGAAATTTGGCGAATGTTATATTATTCACAACTTTTTGAAAATTCGTCTCGAAATTAGAATACAAGAAAAATTAAAATAAGAATAAACCAAACTACTAAATCATTTCCGTAATAAACGAAACAACACGATCCTCGAGTGACGTGGAAAACGATACAAATGGGTAATATGCCAAGTCCACTTATATATAGGATGTACCAGCGGCGTATCCACCATGACCTTGTCGTATTATATATCATTTGTACCGTTTTCCTATAGTCCCTCGTTTCTAAGTTGTTCGCACACCAACGTACCAACCATGACTTCCATGCGAGGGTTTCGGTAATTATGCGTGCACTCATAATTACTTATTTCGTCGCATGGTCCGCATGTTTCGTTCCGTTGGTTGGGTTAATGTGACATTCGTGGCAAAACCGGATACACCTCAGTTTTCACAAATCGAATAAGCGTTTAACCGCTTATTTCATAACGAACGAACGGATAACCAAACGGGTCTGGTTGTGACCCAGATATCCCGGGGGGGCATCTATAAGTGATATACGATTAATATAAGCCAATATATTAAAATGATGGCCTTAGTTCGATAGTAAACAAGTTAAACGAAAACATGCTCGTTTAACTACCCGGTATAGATTTAAATGCGAAAGATAGTTACGAAACAAGCATTGTATCATCCGTTAAGCCGAAAAAGACTTACACAACACTTATTTGAAATGTTTTAAGCGATCCGTGAAAATATTTTTGTTTTTTACAAACAAATGGTATATTTTTATAAATTTATACAAAAGTAGCCGAAAAACACTCGTTTTCGCGCTGTTTGTCGTACCCGATATATTTTTCTTTCCAAAAATTGAACCCAAAATAAATTGGGACTCGGGATTTCAAGTATGGAATGGAAAATGAGGAAAAATAGCCACTTGAGGGGCCCAAGGGAACCCCCCAAAATTCCGTCCGTCAATATTGAAAAAGTCCCACCCTTGATATATCTTTTCTTACAAGCTTCAAGATAAGTCATTTTCACACAAAACTCAACTTTATGCACCTGCTTTCTCTGATCTTCAAACGTTCCAGCAAGAACCCAAAGGTGAATGTCAATTTTATTGATCTAAAGCTTGATTTAAACATGTTTAATCATGTTTAATTATATAAAAGCATAGTTTAATTGTCAAAAATTACTTCTAACAATGTAAAAACCCTAAAAATGATCCAAAAACATGTTTTGATCGTACACATGGTTAGGAACCTGATTTGATAGTTTTTTTGGCCATAAACACGGATTATAGGGTTTAAATGGCATTTTTACGGTTCAAAAGTTCGTTTTTACACCCTAGCCGAAACCCTAAATTAAGTGGCTGTTATGTTGATGTAAATTGCTTGGTTTGTGATATAGGACCTGTATCTAGCTTTCTAGGAGCACAAGAACCCAAAAACATGATTAGAAAGGCGAAAACGAACCGAAACCGCTAAGGTAATACCGAAACACTCGATTACGGGCCGTTTAGGATTAGATTGTGATTTTTATATTTTTAGGTCTTGAAATTTTTCAGGGACATCAGGGACTATATCATTGAGTCCCTGTTCAAATTTGGTAATTTTTCGACCATCCGAGAATATTTGGCGAATTTATTACCAAATTGGGATGCTTATTTGGGAAAAATAGTTAAAATTCTTGAAAAATTATTAAATTTTGTGGGGAACTCAGATTTGGTATATGTTGATCACATATGAAATTTGGAATCATTTGGAAAGGTCTAAGTGTGTTTTGTGTATATGCGTTCGTATGAGTTTTTATAGCCGAATTTGGCCCAAAAAGAATATTGAACAAGGTTTTTACCTTCTGGAATTGATACATATGGTTTTGGGATATAATTTGAGCATCCATGAATTTTTGTGGAATTTTTGGAAATCGTTTGGGATAAACAGGCGATTTTCATGCTAAATATAGCAGGTAAAATGAATTTTTATAAATTAATAAACTAGTAAATAATTCCAAAAATATTTTTATAAAAATCTACATATTTTATTTGATAAGTGGCTAAATTTTCATAATTTAATGATTAACGGTTAATTAATTATGCTAATTTGAAAATTAAACAAATTCAATTCTGATAAAAACCGGCAAGTTCGTGATTAACGAACCTGCGGGAATATCAGAACACCAAGAGTGATCAAAAATCATATTTTTGGATTAATTAAGTAAAAACGAACCTTTTTATGAGAAACCTGGACAAACTGGATAGATTATGCTTGTTTCTCATCAAATCAAACTGAATAAACGGAAATGGGCCCCGTAGCGAATCTGGAACCCCAATGTGTGATCTTTCTTTATAACTTAATCATTTTATCGACCAACACATTTACCAAAACTTACTTCCCCACAACTGTTTTCTGAACGCGTAAACGAGTAACTTGGCCCAGCTGAGAAAACGGGGAAACTGAGCCAAGTTCGGTTTTGAGTAGTAGACATTAAACAACATCACAATCTAAGCCTATTTACACTTTCTGGGCGTTCCAGCTATACCCGGATTAGATATACAGCCCAGTTTAGTATTGAGATTATAATAATATTAAAATAATAATATTATTATTGATTATAGGAACTAGTGATGGCGAATTAAACAAACCACGAGCTGACTCGGTGCTGATTATCTACTAAACCGTGAGTTTCATGACCCCACTTTTAAACTGCTTTTACGAACTTTTGGGGTGAAAAACATGTTGATACATATCTATATATACCCTAAACTGTTTGATGAAGGGAATTATCTAAGTGCTAACACACAAAAGTCCCCACTAACACAGTGATTAACTTCGAGCCGATGGCTTGTAACTAGTACTATTGGTTTGACAAACCCAAACGGAATCGGCCTGGTTTCCGTGTCACATAGCGCCGTTTGCACATGACCATATTTATACAAACAGGCTATGTAGGGCTAGACATAGCTACCGGGGCATGTTGTGGGCGGAAGGGGAGCCACAGTGGTTGATTGAGCGTGGGAAATGGATGCACGCAACACAGACAGTCAAGGCTTCACTCTAGCTTAGCATAATTACATCATAAACATACAAACAAACGTACTTGTGAACGTACATACATACATATTTGCGTATTTACAATCTGTGATTGTTGTACGAGCAACTGATTTCTTGAAAACCGTGAAACTCACCAACTATTTGTAGTTGACCCGTTTTAACATGTTTTTCAGGTACTGGATTGGATTAGAAAGTCAATGTGCTACGTGTTTGACTTGCGATCAATGCTAGGTGGATTGAAGCAAGTGTGCTAGTAAGATGTAAAGCCGCTTAACGGGCTGAATTTAGTTTGTATCACCTAGTTGTAGCAAAGTTAGATTGATGTAAAATATTGTAAACTAGTTTGTATTGTTCTTTATAAACAATGTGGTTGATACCAGAGGTGTTTGTTACATTTTCGTTTTACCCTTCCGTAAATCGCTCCACGGGGTGTGACAGTTAAAAATCATACATACACGTTTAAGATTTTTTTTTCTTTTCCTTTTTTTTTTGAAAATCAAGATAAAATTCAGAATAAAGGCGAAACAAAAGTTAATGACCATTGAAAAATAAAGAAAACCCTTGAAGTCAAATATCAAGATAACTAGTGCAGCGCCAAAACGATTGAACAAGCTTAAATATCAAATTCTTAGAGTTAATGAATATCGAGATAGAACGTTTGAAAGACGTAACAAGTTGTCGGGTACTAAACCAAAAATAAAAAAAAGCTCTTGTTATAATAAAATAATCATCACAATAGTTAAGTTGAATATACGAAACATTGGGGGTCATGAGAGGCTAAAAAAATTGTGTAAACATATGATATTCATAAGCAACTAACAAAATTAGAGAAATAATGACGCAAAGTTGTTAGTCACGATATTCCCGATGAATTTTAGCCTTTATGGGAACGGTGTAGGTTTGTGGCGCTCATATTGTGATAATGATAAATCGTAAATGTGAATATAAGATCAATAAAATAAAATGCATGCATAAGGCTCCTATTAGATAGCTATGTCTTAACTAAGTACACAGCCCCAGTCCAAAAGTGACCGGTCATAGGCAGCCCTGATTTCGGTTCCTATTAGATAACCAGGTACATAGCCATGCACATGGTCCTTGTTTCCACTAACGACTACGTTTGACGTCACCGGTCATAGGCCGTTAAATTGAGTTGATCATAAGCAAGCCATTATAATTTTAAAGATAAATACAAGCAATGTGTGTCATGCTTTGTTAGGAGAGTAAGTGAAGATGGATATATTAAATGTAAACACGGATTCATTAATAATATTAAAAATTTGAGTACAATGAGACATTATTCAAAATAAAAGAACAAAAACGAAAGTAATAAATGCGAAAATGATGAATAAAAATGTTGCTTGCAGTGTTTGTCTTCTCGGGGTAAGTAGGTCTTTGGGCATAAAGATTAGTGTGAAGTGGTGCCATGATTTCTAAGTTGAAATTCATTAGCTTAATTCATTTGAGTTTGTTCGGTTTGGTTTGGTTGAGGTTTAATAGCTTGGATGGGTTGGGCTTGCATTAGTTGGGCTTGGTCGGCTTGTGGTTGGAAAACTTGGGCTTGATATATTTGGAGTTGGTTGGTTGGGCTTGGGTAGGTTTGAATTTGGTAAACGAGTTTTGGGCACGTGTTGCGAAGATGGTTTTGGCTACCGCAATGATAGCAGGCTCTTATAGTGGGCGCATAAAGCGGGACATATGATTGGTGATATGGTTGAATAACGGGTTGGGGAATGGGGGAGTTGAGTTGCGTTTTCATAGGCTCTCGGCAATACTGGGTGAGGTGGCCGAATCGGTGGCAATTGGTGCAAACTCGGCAAGTGGATTGGGCCGGATGGTGATGTTGGCAAGTGTTGCAATATGGGTGTAGGTCGGTGTATGGTTTCTTGGTTGGAGGGGCTTGTTGAGCTTGTGATGTCACACCCCAACCTAAGGCAGAAATGCCGAGGCGTGATCCGATTGCTCACAGCTCGAAGATTCTATCATAATATAAATGTGACAATATCTATTTAATTATTTTATTTCAAATATGCACACAAATTCAAATACAACAAAACAATTCAAATAAGTATATACACAATTTAAATTCATGTTTGTCTTCAATAAAACCCTAAGGTCTTTCTAAGTGACCAAACTTCAATTCAAGCAACCTGCATATGCGTCGAAAACAGAGTTTGTCAACAACACATGTTGAGTGAGTTTATCACCAGTTTTGCAATAAAATAAGGTTAATATAGTAAATATGATATAGTATGATAAATGAGCAAAATGTAATAAATGCGGTAATGAAATCAAACCATGAGCAAATACGTTGTTGATTAAACCATTGCCAAGTGAATCGGGCGCCGGTAATCAACGATGAGCAAATAATAATAAGAGCGTTGCCAAGCGAATCGTGCGGTGGTCATAATATGAGAACCCCCTCCAAGAGGATATGTCAAACGATTGCATACAAAGACAGGTAAGCACATAACAAGTATATTTGATTAATCACACACAATTACACGTTTGCTGTTTTGATAAAGATCATCCATTATATATATATATATATATATATAGTATGATATACGCATATGTCCCAAAACGTTGTGAAAACTGAGTAAAATATGGGAATGATAAAACTCACCTGATTAAACAAGCCAAACGGGAATGAATATGTCAAGAAAGTGGAATCTCACTCTTCGAGAATTATCGACAAGAATCCTAATTAAATAATATAATATTATAAACGAATTATAAATGATGTAACACTTATGATGAATTTAGGAGTTCGATGCGGATTGAGTTACAATTATTATCGGTACGTTATGGATTGAACGATTGATCTCTACGTATTTTTGTTATCCTTTAGTTATAAAAATCATTGTTTGTCATAAAATCGGATATACGAATAATTAGTTAAAAATAAATATGATTTAAGATATTTTATAATGATAAACGTTTAATTATATATTTATCATGAAATTTATATTCTTGTAAATTTTAACGAAGATCTAATGATATAAATATAGATAACACATTTAATACGTTTGTTATACTCATATATTTGTGTGTATATATATATATTAATGTAAATAATTAAATTTATGAAAACGTGTCAACGACGAGAAACATTAATATTGGCGTTAGATTTTAATAAAATAATATTGGTTTATTATTATTAATAATACACACACACACACACACACGAAAAACTTGCAACGAAACTAATTGACACGAAACGCTTATTTTATGATCTCGGTTTAAATAAAATATTGATTATTTAATATTTAATATTAATATATTAAATATTAAAACCAATTAAAACAATAAAAATAAAATACCCAAAAAATTATAGGCTGGCCGGGATTCGAACCCTCGCCCGTGGACGGCTCAAAGACTTAACACACACACCAGCCATGCGCGTTGGTGTGTTAGTTGAGTATTGTTTGTAAACGGTTATATATATACATATATACATACATACAGTAATTAATTAAACCCAATTTGATTAAGAACCCTAGATTTTGAAATTGACTAATCCGTTCGTTGTTCGTTTAATTAATGTTAGGGTTATTGTATATAGCTGTTATACGAATTTGGTGCATAAATTAATTACCTCGATTGATGATTAAACACGGCTTAATTGAATCACCACAGTGCTGGCCACAGATGATGACGAACTAGACATAAGGAGACGATGATAATCCAATTAATCATAGGGCTTCAGTAGGCGCTGGTATGAGGGGTGTGCAGACGGAATGAATTGAATTATGATCAACCCTAGGATATATAATTGATTTTTAGGTTTAAGGCAGGTCATAATATATTGATTATACGTAATTCTTGATCTTGTTTCCTAATTAACTAAGACGGCTAGGCCGATAATGGCAAGAAGAATCAAAAACACGATTAAATTCCTAGTTTAGGACGACAATTGTGTTTCAAGGAAATTAAACGGGTTGCGGATTGGGATATACGGGTCATGGGTTAACGGATACGGGTTCAGGGTTAACGGGTTATTAAAAAAAATATGTAAAAATTTTGCCTTTTAGGGCCTGGAGAATTGAGATGGGCACAATAAGGATTTAATTATACTTTTGGGTTAAAAATGAAGAATTTTTAAAGTTTTATTAATATTAATAAATATAATAAAAAAATATTAATTGTATAGTAATTCCTCGATAAACGTGATACTTTCTAGTGATAAATTTCCCGAACGTAAAATGGGTCGGGTAACAGATATAAATTCGTACGTGGAAAATCCGAGTTGTTACAGTCTCCTCTACTTTAGATAATTTCGTCCCTAAATTAAGGAAAACCACAACATTATCGTTTTGAAAACAATTATGCTTTTAACAAAAATATCATAACATGGAACTTCTAATAACCGAAGCAACGCTTCAAATGACAATCCGATAAGGGCACTTATATATAGGATGTACCAGCGGCGTATCCACCATGTCCTTATCATTTCATCATTCGTACTGTTACTCTAGCTACCTTAGGTTCCAAATCATGACACATAATTGTACGTATTTGTAACGCCCGTAAAATTTCGTTGAGAAAAAAAAAGATGCTTATGCCTTGTATGATTCTATTTTCTACCGGAACTCGTCCTGACATCTTCGGGGACCTCCTAGTCGTTCCCATAAGTTGAATTACTTAACTTTCATCCAAGTGTCACAACTTTCAACCTAGAAGGACCAGAATGTATCATTTTATATTATAATCAAAATCAAAACCCTAGCCCCCCATGGTCCGATCAGCGCCTCCATCACCCCTCCCCCTCCTCGTTTTGCGTGCAATCAGCCACCGTCTAGCCTCCGAAAGTTCAATTCCAGGTCGGTACTAAATTTCTATAACTCTTTTTCACCTTTATTCATCCTTATGGCTCGTTTATTCGTCGAAAATCGCTTGTTTTAGGCTTATCGGGTGGCTGTCCATTTGAGCAGTTTCAGGACTGTTTTGATTGAGGTTTTTGCTCCATAATCTTCCTAGGTATGTCTAATATAATATACTTTAGTATCGTGCACTTTGGTTTTCGTTTGATTGGTAAACTAGTGGTAGATTGAAAGTTAGTATTCGGTTATCTAGAATAGTGAATTGTTGCGTTTAACGCGAGGTTGAATGAATTAACAACCAATTCAGTTCGGGTAGCTTTGGTTTGATATACGGGCTGTTGGAAAATTATTTTTCTAAGTATTGGGGCTGAATTGGTTGTTTGTTACTCAAACGGGTCTGTACAACACGAATTCGCGTTTTTATTTGATTGTTGTTGCGTTGTGTTTGCGAGTTAGCGACCCATCCAATTCGTGTAGTGTCGTGTGGACTTGTTGGCTGTGATTTTATTAAATTTGGTCCACACGGGGCTGAGTTGGATGTTAAGTGCCTTAACAACTCTTAAACGCGCATAATCGCCTCACCTAGCATTTCGTTGGGAATTCTTTACTCTCAGGTTTTCCTAAGGGTGGTTTTGGTTAATTTAAGGCCCCGAGGGTTGTTTTAAATGAATTTGGCGAGGTAGAGGCGTTAGGTAGATCAAACCATGTTAGAACGCCTCGTAGGATAAACAAGTCGATTCGGCACCGTTAGTAATTATTGTCCGTAATCCGACAGGCTTTTGAGTTGTGGGAGTACCTAAGGGTCCTCTAGCCCGTTGTGATTGTGTGCCTCGTGTCAGGTGAGTTCATGATGCCCCTTCTTATAGTTTTTTTTATGTTTTGGGCTAGGATACACACCATATTACAACTTTACCCGATTTTACTCATTTAAACTAATTGGATGGTATTACATGGCCTTGCTTGTGTTTGTGGGTTCATGAAAATATGTGTGAATTATATTCTATGCCTTAGGAAATGTGAGACTCGTTTATGTTCATATATTCCTTAAGGTTATATGTCACACCCCGACTAGCACAATGCGGAAGCGTAAAACGGGAATGTAACAGACACCTCTGGTATCAACATCATTGTTTATAAAGAAACATTACAACTAATTTACATTATATTACAGTGATCTATCTTTGATTACAAACTAGGTGTTACAACAAAATATACTTGTAAGTTTTATTCTATTCGTACTAGTAAGTTTGCGTCTATTCACACCGCATCGATCACGTTTGGTAACAGATAGCAAAAATTCACGGGTTTTCCAACTTCGGTATCACACCTGAAAAGCACTTTTAAAATGGGTCAACTACTAGAGTTGGTGAGATTCACGAGTTTCAAGAAAACAATTATGAGTATTCACAAGTTAACACTTGTAATCATGAAATAATATGTATGTATGTAAATGATGTAATTATGCTAAGCTACAGTGAAGCCTGGACTGTTCGTACTGCGTGCCTCCATTTCCTACGCTCAATCAACCACTTTGGCTCCCCTTCCGCCCACATTATGCCCCAAGTAGCTATGTCTAACACTACATAGCTGGTTCGTAAAAATATGGACATGTGCAAATGGGATAATGTCTCAGCAAACCGTGCTAGCCCCGCCTGGGTTTGTCAAACCAATAGTACTATTCACAAGCCACCGGCTCGAAGTTAATCACTGTGTTAGTGGGGACTTTCATGTGTTAGCACTTAGATAATTCACATCATCACATGTTTCAGATAAGTATATAGATATAACCAAACATGCTTTCCACCCCAAAAGTTCGTAAAACAGTTCAGAAAGTGGGGTCATGAAACTCACTGTTTAGTAGATAATCAGTAGCACGTCGGTTCAAGGTTTGTATAACTTGCAATCACGGTTTCTTATAATCAATATTATAATAATATTAATATTTTAATATTATTATAATCTCAATACTAAACTGGGCTGTATAACTAATCTGGGTATAGCTGGAACGTCCAGAAATTGGCAATAGGCTTAGGTTGTGATGTTGTTCAATGTCTAATACTTAAAACCGAACTTGGCTCAGATTCCTGTTTTCCCAGCTGGGCCAAGTTGTTCGTTTACGCGTTCAGAAAACAGTTATGGGAAAATAAGCTTGGGTAAATGTATTGGTTAATAAAATGATTAAGTTATAAAGAAGGATCACATACTAGGGTACCGGATTAGCCACGGTGCTCGTTTCCGTTTATTCAATTTGATTTAACAAGAAACGCGCACAATCTATCCAGATTGTCTAGGTTTCTCATAGAAAAGTTCGTTTTTACTTAATTAATCCAAAAATATGATTTTTGATCACTCTTGGTATTTTGATATTCCCGCAGGTTCGTTAATCGCGAACTTGCCGGTTTTTATAAAAACTGAATTTGTTTAATTTTCAAATTAGCATAATTAATTAACCGTTAATCATTAAATTATGAAAATTTAGCCACTTATCAATTAAAATATTTAAATTTTTATAAAAATATTTCTGGAATTATTTACTGATTTATTAATTTATAAAAATTCATTTTATCAGCTATATTTCGTTTGAAAATCGTCCGTTTATTCCAAATAATTTCCAAAAATTCCACAAAATTTCCTTAATACTCAATTTATGTCCCAAAACAACCTGTATCAATTCCAGAATGTAAAAAGCTCCTGCAATATTATTTTCGGCCCAAATTCGGCTATAAAAATTCACACGAACGCATATGCACAAAACACCTTTAAACTTCTCTAAATGATCCCAAAATTCATATGTGATCAAAATACATTAAATATGAGTTCCCTGAAAAATTTCATAATTTTTGAAGCATTTTAACTATTTTCCCCATTAAACGTGCCAATTCGGTAATAAATTCGCCAAATATTCTCGGATGGTCGAAAAATTACCAAATTTGAACAGGGACTCAATGACATTGTTTCTGATGTCTCTGAAAAATTACAAGGCCTAATAATATGCACATAACAACCTTAACCTAAACAGCTCGTAAGCGAGCGTTTCGGCATTACCTTAGCGGTTTTGGTTCGTTTCCGCCTTTCTAATCAACTTTTCAAGCTCTTGTGCTCCTATGTAGGCTAGATACAAGTCCTATATCACAAACCAAGCAATTTTTCATCAACATAACAGCCCTTGAGTTAGGGTTTCGGCTAGTGCACAAAAACGAACTTTTGAACGGTAAAAATACCGTTTCAACCCTTTAATCCGTTTTTATGGCCAAAAAAACTATAAATCCAGGTTTCCTACCATGTGTATGATCAAAACATGTTTATGGACCATTTTTTGGGTTTTTACATGGTTAGGTATGATTTTTGGTAATTAAAACATGTTTATATGGTATTAATCAAGGTTAAACAAGTATAAAAGTAGCTTATTTAAGTTATTTACCTTAGGGATTCTTGAGATTTTGGCTGGAGAATTTTATGGAGATCAGTTTACACAAGTTTTGATGTGTAAAATATCTAACACCTTGGTTATATAAAAAAAAGAAACCCTTGGGGGGGGGGGGTTTCTTGATTGCGACCGGAAGCCCAAAGGCCCCCCATTGGGCTTATTTTTGGCCCATTAACTGATTTTGCAGGCCCAAGTACGAAAGAACAATCCAAATTTTAGTTCGGGTTCGGTTTTTGTGGCGAAAAACTTATCGGGTGCGTCAAATAGTGCGAAAACGAGTGTTTTTCGGCTAGTTTTGTGTAAATTCATTAAAACATACTCTATGTTTGTAAAAAGCGAAAATATTTTCACGGATAGCTTAAAACATTTCAAAGAAGTGTTTGGTAAGTCTTTTTCGGCTTAACGGATGATACAATGCTTGGTTTGTAACTATCTTTCGCGTTTAAATCTATAGCGGGTAGTTAAACGAGCATGTTTTCGTTTAACTTGTTTGCTATTAAACTAAGGCCATATTACTAATATTTTAGCTTATATTAAACGTATATCACCTATAGATGGCCCCCCCCCCCCCCGAGATATCTGGGTTATAACCCGACCCGTCCGGTTAATCGTTCATTTGTTACACAAAAAGCGTTTATTTGCTTAATCGGTAAATACATACTGAGGTGTACCTTGTTTTGGCTCAAATGTCACATTATATGTATTACTTATGGCTTAGGCTCAAGGATATATGCTTACTTGTATTACAACATGCATTGAGATGATATTTATGTATGTATACGCATGTGTTACTTTATGACCATAGGCTTACTTTCATTATGATACACACACACACACACACACACACACACAGACGTATGTTTATACATGCATTAGTTTATGGCCAATAATTGGCGATGTTAATTAGCCGTTATCGACTAAGGATGTTTGCGTATGCCTACTTTGTGTTTGCATACGGATGGATGGTGATCTTAGCCGGGCCAAACTATACTACTCAGGTTCTAAAATCCTATGGCGGGCCCTGGAAAGCCCGTAAGGGGGGAGGTTCGTGTGGCATGATCACCATCGGATGGAATGTTACGTGTTTGGGTTGTACGTGTGCTCGACCCTAATGTTATTACTTGGATGTTAAGCATAGGGGTATAATTATATAGATATATAAGTATGACTACTTATTGTTTATTATGGCCTAACTGTCCAGATCTCGTTTTTATATTTAAACTCTTGGAATGATTTATTTAAATGTCAATTATTAAAACTTGAACTCACTCAGCTCAAGCTGACTTTGTGTGTATGTTAGTGTGAGTTTCAGGTTTAGAGGAGGATGCTTACCGCTTGGACGTGCTCGAGACTACTTGGACGGTTGAAGGCATATCTAGTCGGGGATTTCAATAATGAACACTATTTCTTTTTAACTATGACTAGATATTCTAAAGTTTGTTTTGGGCATCATTCCCGGCTTTGGGGAAACTTGTTTTAGTACTTGGTATTTTCCGCTGATTATATACTCTGAACAGGTTTTAAAATAAAATGAATTGCTTTAGGTTTAAAATCACATTTTCTCGGTTTTGGAAATTTTGATATTCCTTATTCCGCTGTTTATTACTCTGAAACGATTTTAATAAGATGAATTTGTTTGGCTTTAAATTTTTTAGAATTTTTGGATATGATGACCAACTGTAGGATTCCCGGGATTTGGGGTTTTACAAGTTGGTATCAGAGCCATGGTTCGAGGGATCCGAGCATTCCCGAATGCTTGGATTCGAACCGTAAAAGAAGGGACTAGAAATGCCAACCGTGAGTAGCTGCACGCCAAGAGGTAAAAATGCATGAACCACCATGGCTATTCTAACACTACGAATTTTTCATTAAACGTTTTAAAATTTTTCAAAATGTATCAGATGTCAAAGTAGGGAGTTGAAGTATTTATGAACCATCGTTTAATTTCATCTAAATAACGAAACTTAATCACTAAATGGATTTCTATGGAGATTTAATCAAAAAGTCAATTAGTGATAAAGTTAAATTAATTAATGGATGATTTTTAAGTTAAAATGAAAATTAAATTTAGAAGATAATAATAAAATTTACCATAATTGAATTTTAATAATAAAGATTTATAAAATGAAAAGTAAGACGTGAAAGGTAACATGAGGAAAACATGAGTTAATAAAATATTTATAGTTTAAAATTGAGGGTAACGATTGAAGTATACTTGATAATTTATAGTTTAAGAATATGGAAATAAATGAGAAAAGATAATATTTTAATAGATATGAGTTAGTATAACATTTCTTGTTCGGTGTATTTTAGTTTTGTCGAGATTGGTGGTCGTTTTGGTTAACGGAATACATCTGTAAAATCCTCGTCGATTCTAGTAGTTGAACGGCAATCACGAGAAGCAAATGAACGACGTTGATTATGATGTTTGATTTTTAGGAAAGGCATTCTATGAGGACCAACAATGAAAACGTATAACATTACAGGTGAGTTGTAGGAATGAGTTTATATGAAATAATGGGGATGCGTATGTATATGAATTAGTACTAGTGAAGACTCGAGGACGAGTCAGGATTTAAAATAATGTATATGAGTTTGAAGCATTTAAGTAGATGAACAATGTTTATAAAATTTTTCCAAGAATAAAATAACCAAACATATTAAACGAGTTGATCTCCCATGAGCTTTCCATGGCAATTTGAATGGCCCAACTTGATAAAGCAACATAAAGTTTGTGAACTGGCCTCCCATGAGCGTTCCATGGCAATTTGTTGGCCCAATTCAAATAACGAGTAATAAACAAATGAGTTGTTCAGCCCATGCGCGTGTACATGGCATTTAACTGACCCAACTAACTAACGAATTATCGAATCAATGGAGTTGTTCGAACCATGAGCGTTACATGGCTTTTAACCGACCCAACTAAGCATCGAACCAATGCATCAAATATAAGTAGTTGGTGTATCTCGGGAACCACCCCGGACGAATACTTTCCAACCCAAAAATCAAATTGAAAATGGTTTGAGAAATGGATAGTTGGAGCGCCCATGGATTTCCATGGATTTTCACCCAATTAAGCATTTAAAATAATTTAAAAACACAATTTGGAAGTATAACCGTTTAGCAAGTTATGTTTACCACGCAACCACTTAGCTGATTACGGGTACCACTTAAAGTTATGATTGTATGAAATTTGTCATACCCTCATGCTTCAAGGTGAAAGAGCAAAAACAAAACACGGGAATTCTTAAGGAATTTCCCATAATTAAAGGTAATCTACTAAAATTAAGAGGATTTAAAAATATTTTGAAACTGAGGCGTAACCTCGGAATTCGTGTGTGTGTGTGCAATAAATAAATAAAATACAATACAATAAAATAATTAGTCTAAGCAAGCTGTAAACAATTTATTAAATAGCACATAAGGCAGTTTAGATAAGCACGTATAGGGTTCCTAACATATGTCTAGGACAATTTCTAACGACCTATCTTATAACCTTCGGTTCTGATACCAATCTATCACACCCCAACCTAAGTCGGAAATGCCGGGGCGTGATCCGATTGCTCATAGCTCGAAGATTCTATCATAATATAAATGTGACAATATCTATTTAATTATTTTATTTCAAATATGCATACAAATTCAAATACAACAAAACAATTCAAATAAATATATACACAATTTAAATTCGTGTTTGTCTTCAATAAAACCCTAAGGTCTTTCTAAGTGTCCAAACTTCAACTCAAGCAACCTGCATATGCGTAGAAAACAAAGTTTGTCAACAACACATGTTGAGTGAGTTTATCACCAGTTTTGCAATAAAATAAGGTTAATATAGTAAATATGATATAATATGATAAATGAGCAAAACGTAATAAATGCGGTAATGAAATCAAACCATGAGCAAATAAGTTGTCGATTAAACCATTGCCAAGCGAATCGATCGCCGGTAATCAACCATGAGCAAATAATAATAAGAGCGTTGCCAAGCGAATCGGGCGGTGGTCATAATATGAGAACCCTCTCCAAGGGAATATGTCAAACGATTGCATACAAAGACAGGTAAGCACGTAACAAGTAAATTTGATTAATCACACACAATTACACGTTTGCTGTTTTATATATATATATATATATATATATATATATATATATATATATATAGTATGATATACGCATATGTCCCCAAAACATTGTGAAAACTGAGTAAAATATGAGAATAATAAAACTCACCTGATTAAACAAGCCAAACGGGAATGAATATGTCAAGAAAGTGGAATCTCACTCTTCGAGAATTATCGACAAGAATCCTAATTAAATAATATAATATTGTGAACGAATTATAATGATGTAACACTTATGATGAATTTAGGAGTTCGATGCGAATTGAGTTACAATTATTATCGATACGTTATGGATTGAACGATTGATCTCTACGTATTTTTGTTATTCTTTAATTATAAAAATCATTTTTTGTCATAAAATCGGATTTACGAATAAATTAGTTAAAATAAATATGATTTAAGATATTTTATAATGATAAACGTTTAATTATATATTTATCATGAAATTTATATTCTTGTAACTTTTAACGAAGATCTAATGATATATATATAGATAAGACGTTTAATACGTTTGTTATACTCATATATATATATTAATGTGAATAATTAATTTATGAAAACGTGTCAACGACGAGAAACATCAATATTGGAGTTAGATTTTAATAAAATAATATTGGTTTATTATTAATACACACACACACACACACACGAAAAACTTGTAACGAAACTAATTGACACGAAACGAGTATTTTATGATCTCGGTTTAAATAAAATATTGATTATTTAATATTTAATATTAAAACCAATTAAAACAATAAAAATAAAATACCCAAAAAAATATAGGCTGGTCGGGACTCGAACCCGCGCCAGTGGGACGGCTCAAAGACTTAACACATACACACCAGCCATGCGCGCTGGTGTGTTAGTTGAGTATTGTTTGTAAACGGCTATACACACACACACACACAGTAATTAATTAAACCCAAATTGGTTAAGAACCCTAGATTTTGAAATTGACTAATCTGTTCGTCATTCGTTTAATTAATGTTAGGGTTATTGTATATTGCTGTTATACGAATTTGGTGCATAAATTAGTTACCTCGATTGGTGATTAAACACGGCTTAATTGAATCACCACAGTGCTAGCCACAGATGACGACGAACCAGACATAAGGAGATGATGATAATCCAATTAATCATAGGGCTTCAGTAGGCGCTGGTATGAGGGGTGTGCAGACGGAATGAATTGAATTATGATCAACCCTAGGATATATAATTGATTTTTAGGTTTAAGGCGGTTCATAATATTTTGATTATCCGTAAATCTTGATCTTGTTTCCTAATTAACTAAGACAGCTAGGCCGATAATGGCAAGAAGAATAAAAAACATGATTAAATTTCTAGTTTAGGACGACAATTGTGGCTCAAGAAAATTAAACGGGTTGCAGATTGGGGTATATGGGTTATGGGTTAACGGATACGGGTTCAGGGTTAACGGGTTATAAAAAAAATATGTAAAAATTTTGCCTTTTAGTCCCTGGAGAATTGAGATGGACACAATAAGGATTTAATTATACTTTTGGGTTAAAAATGAATATTTTTTAAAGTTTTATATATATTAAATAAATATAAATTTTATAGTAATTCCTCGATAAAAGTGATACTTTCTAGTGATAAATTTCCCGAACGTAAAATAGGTCGGATAACAGATATAAATTCATACGTGGATAACCGGAGTTGTTACATGTGATTGGGCTATGGCATAGTTTTGTGAATTGGGCTTTAGTTTGTTATTACAGTAATGAGATGAGTTGTGGTTGTGGTTGTGGTTGTGTTTGGAGGATTCGGGCTTTGAGAATTCGGGCTTGGACTCTTTAGCGGGCTCGGATGCAGGCTTATCATTGGGCTTCTTGGAACTCTTCCGCGTCAAGGTCCCGGCCTTAATGTGGTTTTCAGTGAGGGTACCGGCTATGGTAATGGCATCATGAAGTTCCTTTGGGTCACGACTAAGGACAGAATCTTGGATTAGCATAGGCAAACCCGTGATGTACTTATCAATGGCACGCTCCAAAGTAGTAACCCTGTGCGGGATGAGGATGCTCAATTCGTGAAACCGATCGTTGTAAGCGGTATTATCACCTCCCTCTTGCTTCAAATTCCAGAACTCTTCTTCCAATTTCCGGAGTACATACTTCGAGCAGAACTGGTCAGTCTAGCATGAGCTTTTTGAGGTCATCCCATGGCAAGGCCATTGCAACCTCAGCCCCAAGGTCTCTCTTTTTGCTATTCCACCAAGTAAGGGCACTAGATTTGAAAACACTTGATGCATACGTGGTCTTCTTGTTATCCGGACATGCACAGTGGAGAAACACGCTTTCCATGTGCTCGAACCATTAAAGAAGGGTTGTAGCACCCTCAGTCCCCAAGTAATCGGTTGGGTTAGCGTTGGTGAATTGCTTGATAGAGAAAACATTAGGGTTCGCGAGAACATTAGCGGCATTCAAGGCTTGGAGTTGAGAGATGACTATTGGGAGGGCTTCCACGATTCCTTTCGTAATTCGAGACGACATGCGACGGCTAGAGTTTACGGTTAATGAGGTTTGAAGACATACGAAAAGGATAAAATGTGTAAATTTTTATGAGACTTGGGTAGATATTGTAAATTTATAAGTTTGTGTAAATTGATGCTTGTGAATTCTATTTAACAATTTGAGTTTGTGGTTGAGGTTGAGGTTGAGGTTGAGAATGATGTCATTTATGAGGCTTGATTTTACAAGTGTTGACGTTTATGAGGAATAAATAAATATACATAACTTAAAATTGAAATATAAAGTTTCATTTGTTGGTTAGGATTTCATGAACCACCATGGTTCCTTCCAACGAAATGAAAATATTGAAAACCAAATGAAAGTTGTTGAAATATTTATGTATTAATTTCACAAAATCGTTGAAAATTGAGTTGTGAGGGGGTGTTGAGATAGGTGGTTGAAGTACTTTGGGAACCACCCCGTATTTGTGTACTTCACCCAACTCTTCAACTAAAACACAATACGGAAAACCGAGTTTAGCCACGTATCACCGTGAATTCGGATATAAATTAAGGATGTGATCGTCACATGACCATGATTGATACAATGAGGACAGTAGATTCGTGAACGTTTGGTGTGATACACTTTGGCTTAACAAGTTTCACACTCACACCTCACCCTCTAGGAAGGCAACCATGTCTCACGGCTGATTGAGATTTATGCGGATTGCACTTCCTTAGGCTCGCAAGCCTTGGTGTCAAGGGATCGGTGTACAGGAGTGTCCCTCTTACAGTTACTACGTATCCGTTACACGAATCATCCTCAAGGAGGGGGTAGGTAAAAGGTGAGACTTCTTAAGGAAATTCCAAATTTTAAAAATTATCCTAAAGTTTTGAAAAATGATTTTGAGGCATAGCCTCGGAATAAGCATGTGCTTTCGTGCATAATTGAATATGATAAACAATTTAAATAAATTAAGCTATGTACAAAAATTAAAACAAATAGGGTGCACAAGTATAGTAACACGTATAGGGACCCTAAGCATGCTACTAGGTCATTACGTCCAACCACCTATCTTATAGCTTCGGCTCTGATACCAATCTGTCACACCCCAACTTAAGGCGGAATATGTAGGGGCGCGACATAATTGTATCATAGCTCAAAAGACACTAAAGTATAATGCACGTGTCAATATTTAAATTATTCATTTCATATATCAAGTACGCAAAGCACAACATTGTCTCAAAAGAAATAAACATTACAATTGAAAAATAATTAATTTCATCTAAATGTCTTTATCCATCATGCAATCTAAAGTCCAACTATTCTTTAACTCGTTTTCTTCATCCAATATAGCTACCTGCTCCATGCATGAAAATACATAGTTTTTCAACATAAAGTTGAGCAAGTAATCACGGTTTTTGAATATATATAATATTAAAATGACAATTCCTTGCGATAAATATGAATTGCAACAATTAGCATAACAATAAATATAAAAATTGTCTTTTCACTCGAATCACATAGATAGCAAGCTACTCTGACAGCGTATGATCATACTAATGAGGATGAGGATGAGGATGAGGATGAGGATGAGATACCAACCACCAAAACATAAAATAAACACATAGTCACATTTGCATGTATAACTAATTGAGCAATATCATATAACGCAAATAATGGAATTGTAGTGTGAAATAAAGTGTTTGAGTTGTGAACACATAACGAACCCCAAAATATAAAACGGTAAAAAGGGGGATGTGAATTACTTACTTTACGGTTGAAAAGAGTGTTGATGATAAAAAGTTAAGGTGGCAACGGTTGCGCTTCTCGAGACACGTCAATAAAAACGCCCTAATTGTTAACAACAAAATGAGTTAATAAACGAACAATTAACACGGTTTATAACAGATTTGCGATTTGATGGTGTTTTGCGATTAAAATATATGAGTTTAATTGTTAAAATAAATTTGGAGATTATTATACATATTGATGATTTGTATTATTTTTATTATTATTATCATTAGTATTAATATTAGCGTTTTGCCTTAATATTTACTCATAAGCATGCATTTATAAATAAGTAAACATTATAAATAATCAATATTAATTAACCAAAAAATGCTATATACGTGCATATTTATTTATTAACGGAATAAATATTTGGAACTACAATCTACTCGGTTTATTATTATTATTATTATTATTATTATTATTATTGTTATTATTATTATTGATTTGTAAAATAAGTAACCATTTATTAATGTTAAAGATATAGTAATGAGTATGATTGTTGATACATGTTTTGTACGTCTCGGTCTTTATCAGGGCATTAATGTAATAGTTCAGTATTATAGGGGATATAATGTAAAATGCTATTCGCTCTATTGTAAGTTACATTTGTTACCCTCGTAACGAATGTAACACATTTGTATTAAATGTATGTTCATTCGCTAACCTTTTTTAACGAATGAGGGCTATTCGTTATGTTTAAAGTGTATTAACAAATGAAATGTTCATTCGTATATGTTAATGTAACGAATGACACATTCTTTAAGTTGTTAACTTAACGAATGTAGTCATCCCCTATATATACCATGTAATGTATTCATTAATGTAACAGTTCTTATTATCCGATTTCCCTCTCGTTACTCTGCCAAAATATCCTCTCAACACACACACCTCACACACCTAAAGTAACACTGCATAATCGTATTCATACATAACGAATGCATCGCTGTAATCATAAGATCTAGATCCACGTCATGCTCTCTCAAGTGGTATTAGAGCCTCGGATCTGATCCTCGATTGTATTCGTTGTTTAACAGTATCGATTCATCAATTAGTGAAGTAATTTCATCATGAATTCATCAAGTATTGTAGTTCGATTGAGTTCTGGTGAAACAGAGCATCGGTTTTTTAACCGTAATTGAACGAATATAAGTGTAATTCGGATTATGTATAAAGTAATTGTGGATGGTTATGGACATTTGAGGTCAGAATTGAGTTGAATTGGATAAGTATATCGAGTTAATTGAGTTTTGAATTATGTGGTTAATGGCGATTGATTTATTGATCAATTTAGGTCTTGTTTGAAGAGTTAGTGATTTAAGACGAACATAGTGAGGTTCGGAATCGAATTGCGAACATATTGATATAGGTTTTAAGGTGAATAAGTTAGATTTGGACGGATTTGAAGTTTGGTTTGAATTTCAGACCTGATGAAGATTTGAATACTCATTCGTTACAATGAAGACTGAATTGTTAAGTCTTAACTGCCCATTCGTTAAGTCTTAACTGTCCATTCGTTATGTTTTAACTGATCATTCGTTTGAACTTAACTTCTTATTTGTTAAAATCTTTACCATTCGCTATTCAAATCACATTCGTTCCTCATTCGCTAAACTCATTCGTCTATACTCATTCGTTATCCACTTTCATTTCACTTCATAACGAATATCGATCCATTCGTTAATCAGCTCATTCGTATAAATCATTAACGAATATCATTCATTCGTTAATCTTTGCAATTCACATTCTCTATTGTTCTGACATTCGTGTGAACAGTAACCATAAGTTTTAAACATTGACAAGTTTGGTCCTTGAAGTTTAACTGTTGTCTACTCATGGCGTCACAAAACGTTTCTTACTATGCATTAGCATCTCAGAATGCTTTAATGCAACAGATGCTAACTATGGACAATGAAATTGGCAATCAAATGTCCTAAACGGCTAAAACTATCAAACTTTGCTGGGTGGGAACCGAGATTTCGTGCTCACTTGGGATCTGTACATCCTAGTAGCGTACGTTTTCTCGATGACGTGTATGCGGCACCTCTGGTAGGTAGTGACAACATGGGGTGGACGCCGAAGGAATTCAAACACTATGAAGCACAAGAACTGAAAGATTATGAAAGTGAGACAAAAGCTTACTCGACTCTCACGATGGCTTTACCTGAACAAATCTTTCATCAATACAGTACCACTAAAATCTGTGCCTCATTGTTTACAACTTTGAAAACAAGAAGTTTGGGGAATACTCTAGAGAGTAAGAAGTCTCTCGTAAAATTTCAATTTAGAAATATTATTTTGATGAAAAATGAGACGGTTGAAGAGATGATTAACCGATTTAGTCATCTGATTGTGGAGATGTCAAGTGTTAATCTTGAGCCAACTGAAATAGATAAGATTGATATGCTGAAGAATGCCTTGCCCCCTTTATATTCGACTTTCCTGTTTGTATTGAAGGAAAATGGTTTCTTTCGAAACACCGAGCTTACTGCTGTACAATTTATCAATAAGATTGAGCAAAGGGAATTTGATATCAAATGTCAAAATTCGTTGAAGGAAAATCAAAATCAGCATTCTTCAAGTCAAAATCCTTAAATTTATGGAGGAGCAATGCCAGCTAATCATTCTTCAAGTTCTGTTCCAATTAATGCGTCAAGAAGAAACTCCTAATATAAACAGTCTGCCTAACGTATGCTTTATGGCTAATGGAGCCAATGCAAGAACAAATGATACAGTTTCAAGCTTGCCTAAAGTAAATATTCAAGAGGCTGAACAACAGTTTGCATTTTTATGCGCTTTCATGACTTCGTATGAACAGCTTGTTGGAAGCAAAATTGCCACGAGTGAATTAACAGATGAAGACTATGATCAAATCGACCCTGATGATCTTGAGTTAATGGATCTCAAGTGGAACATGGCTATGATTGTCAGGAAAGTCAAGAGATTCATGCAGGGAATTGGGAAAGATCTTCCTACTTTGAATAAGAGGGTTGGATTTGATAAACTGAAGGTGAAATGTTATAATTTCGGGGACTTTGGCCATTTTGCCAAAGAATGCGATAAACCAAGAAAAGAATATTCTCGGCCACACAATTCAGATAGATCTTCAGGAAAGAATTCATCCAGTGGGATAAGAGTAAGACGACTTCAGCTGGTGGTGAACAGGATAAGTCTCCAGCTACTCAAGCTCTGTGGTAAATGAAGTCGTTGACTGGTCTCAACGTTTGTTGGGTAATCAAGCAAATGTGGCTATTGTTGAACCAGTTGAGAAGTTCAAAGATGCAAGCAGTGATAATGTATCTGACGAAAGTGATTCATCTGACTCTGAAACTGATACTGATCAAAGTTCATCATCTCAGACTGAATCAATTCCTGCTCAAGTTGAATCTTATGCTTGTATGGCTAAGATTGATGAGGTATGTTCTAAACCTCAAATTAATGTATCTGAATCCTCAACGGAAGTGATTGACTGTGCTGAATGTGCTGTACTCAAAGTCAAACTTGAAATAGCTTTAAATCAGAACACTATTCTCACAAAAGATCATTTTATGATCAATGAATGCTATAGACAGAAATCAAAATTACTAGAGCAATCAACACTTAAAATTCAAAATCCGTCTGAAAGCAATCATGATCTTAAAGCTGAGATTCAATGTAAGATTATCGTTGTTGATCAACATTTTTCAAGAGATTCTTCGACTCCGATCCTGGATTTCAAAACTTGAAAATGAAATAATGGAACTTAAAAACAAACTTGGAAAATTTCGAGATTCCTCGTTTCTTTTAAATGAAATCATTGAAGTAAACCATGCTCATAAGAAAAATGGAAAAGCAGGGTTAGGATATGTCGAGATTCCTCCTCGTTTTAAGGAAGATTACAGTAGCATTCCCGATGTGGAAAAATGCTCAGATATGCCTACTGTTAAATCTGAGGATGTTGATTCAACCAAAACTACTCGAGAACCGATTCATATCAAAAGTAAAGATGTCTTTACCAAAAATGAATCGGATGGTTCTATCGAGGAGTTGATTGAACAAGATGAGATTGTTAAAAACAAGAATATACCTGTTGACAATCACATTCTGTGTGAACCTGAAGAGTTTGAGAAAGCTGTTAATGGCTCAAAGTCTTCGGGTAGTATAACAAACCATAATAAAGAATAAAATAATCAAAGAAAGAAATGAAGAAATGAGAAAGAAAAGAGAAGAAGTAAAAGGAAGAATGGAAAATATAAAGGAAAATTCCATCCCACATCGGTGGAGGAAAGAAAATGGAAGGCTTTCACCATGGTATAAATAGGATTTCTAACTCTTGTCCCACATCGCTAGATTACAATACTTGTAAGCTCTTTACAAGGAAGAGAGTTCACATGATAATATTCTTATGTGCCAAATAACACCCAGTAGTCCTAGCGTAGGGTGCGAAGCACCTGACACGCACGGGCTCGGGCACGGGCGAAGTGCGATGGGCGCAATGTGGCGCTTTAATGGCGCATTTTGCACTTCGCACGCTCGCATCACCGCTTAAGGGCCGCCTTAGTATTTTTGCACCTTCGTGATACGCGAAGGAGTATGCATAAACTTCTTCGCGATACGCGAAGATGTGACGTAAAAGTTACGCAGCATTGACATGTCACCTGACACGTGTCGCGCCACGTGGCATAGCTAGGGCTGACTCGACAACCCTACTACAACTTCGCGATATGTGAAGATGCTCAAATTCAAGTATAAATAGGGCAGAAATCTGGACTTCACAACTCGTTCAAAATTTTTCTCTTCTTAAAAACTGGTATTATACCAGAGTAGTTGTAACGGTACCTCTCCGATCGAAAGGAACTTTTATAACACGAATCCAAAAGCTCTACCTAACCAAGGTAAGACATTGTGCCATCGTGTAAAGTTTCATGTCTCATGATTATCGTTATAATTATGGGTTTATACTAATATAAATATACTACATTGTGCTTAATCTAGGTGCTTAACATCAAAAGGCTTGTTAAATATAAACTTGCAAGGTGAGACATTCGAGTTTTTGCACAACTCATATTTGTGTGAGACAACTGATTTTTCAATGCTGTCATGATGCTTCTATAAATCCATTATACTCATGACAAATAGTCCAAATATTTTCAAACGATTTTAAATACATTACAGTGATTAAGTCTCTGTAGACTTACGGGATGGTTACTACTGGTATTGTGGGGTTTTGTGTACAAGGCTTGCCTACTGGGTTATTACACGTTACTTATTGGACAAGTGTTAGCCAATAAGTAATATGACCACAGTCACAGATACGGTCGAGTGACAAGTACCTTTCGGTAATTTGTAAGCAGGCAGATGTAAAAACATCTTAATGCTGTAACTGTAAAATGTGTCTTTTATAAATGAATGTACTCACCAGTATTTCTTGCTGATCAAATATTTTTAAACATGTTTTAGCTGATTTGTTAGAGACAAAGGAATGATGCCTGCGAGCTTCCAGCATAAATAAGTGGCTTGTCACCAGAATAAAGAAACGTGTTTTGTAAATTAGGGTTTATCCATATAAAACTTATGTTTGTATAAAAATGGGTTTTTATCCCAGTTTATGAAATAAGAATTATGGTGTTTTTATAACATTGAATAATTTTCCTAACTACGGTTCTGATGAAATATTCCGCTGCAAATTATTTTAATAAACATCGATACCACCACTTAACGTTCACGGCTCCCCTCCCGGTGTATAGGAGTCGGGGCTGTGACAGGTGAAGTGGTATCAAAGCCACTGGTTTAAGCAATATAGGTATTTTAACAATACCTAATTAAGTGTTAGGAAATAAATGTATTAACCTATTTGTTAACTTATGTGTTAACTTTATGGATGAAATTTTAACTACAAATAAATATAAATAATATGATTTTCTTTTGGAGGTCGTTGTTTTATTGTTTTTGATTAAACAACATGAGTGAGCTTATAGAGGCTTTTGAGAACATATCGGTCAGTACGGAAGAAATGGAGACAGTAAACCCAACAACTGAAGAAAAAACCAAATAAACCAATGGTATTCACTGCCCAGTCCTCGACTTCAACCCCAAATCAACCAAAAAGAAGAAAACGATATATAGACTGGAGAAAAGGAATGAGAAAACTAAAAAGAAAAGTTATGATTCCAGTACCAAAACCAAAACCACAACCACAAATTCAACCACCAACTGAACCACAACCCCCTCCAACACAACCCATCGCTGAACTTCCCATGGAAGAAAGGCTAGGCCAATGCCTAGATCAATGTGAGTTCTTCCAACCAATTGTTAACAACATGGAAGCAGGAACCTCGGCCAACCCGAACCACAACCAAGAAAACCCACTTCCCCCTGATGACCTCATAAACCAATCTCAGTTTGAGGAATGGTGGACAAACGATTGGTAATTCCATACAATGACCACAAACCTGTACGCACCATTCCAGCCGGAAACTGCCAACTACCCCACGATGACACCGGAGCTGACCACACAACTCTGTCATTACGGGGAAGAACTTAATGAAACCGCCAACCGACTGAGAAACATCGGGGATAGCATGATCTGGCGATTTTACGATAGAGAACCCTATATATAATATAACTAATATATATATATATATATATATATATATATATATATGTTTATTACCGTAATTTCCTCTTTGTATAAAAAAATGGTGTGTAAGTAAAAATTATAGTGATGCATATATATAGATTAGATATAGAATATAGTGACGCATATGTATATGTATATATATATACATATATAAAGAGTAAATGTCGCAAAGCTCGACGATTTTGACATATTCTGTGCCTATGTGTTAACATGTTTTGTGCTTATGTGTGGATAATACCTTGCTTATTTTATTATTTAATTATGATATTAATATTCCTTCTTGTTTGAAATTCAGATGTCAAATCAAGTTTCTATTAACAACCGTGAAAATAATCATGAAAATTCCAATCAAGAAAATGCTCTGAATATAAATGCTATTGACGATATGATAGCCCAAAGAATTGCTGAAGCAATCCCACAAATTGCTGCAGCTATTAGACCACCAATAACTGTCATTAGAGATAAAACCGAGACCAATAAACGGAAATCTGACACTGAAGCTAGTAATAGTGTGAATGGAGGAAATAAAAGTAAACAACCTAAAAAGTTAAAAACTAATGGTTGTACTTACAAAGATTTCTTGGCTTGTAAGCCAACCGAAATTTCTGGAAATGAAGGAGCTATTTCAGCACTACACTGGTTAGAAAAGACAGAAGCTGTTATAAGAATTATTAAATGTGCTGAAGAAGATAAGATATTATATGCTTCTAATCTCTTTATTAATGAAACATTAGAATGGTGGAATACAATCCTCCATGCAAAAGGAAGCAACATAGTTTACATTATGACCTGGGGTGAATTCAAAGAAATAGTAGAAAGAAAATTTTGTCCTCCATATGAAAGAGAAAAGATTGCTACTATGTTCTTGAACCACAAGATGGAAGGTGTGAAATGTCGTGAGTATACGACAAAATTCTTTGAATATGCAAGAATTGTACCGGCTTTGGCTTCGCTAGAAACAGTACTAATTTCTCATTATATTTGGGGATTAGTAAGTGAAATCCGTGATCTGGTAAAATCGGCTAGACCTCAGACTATTGAGGAAGCGGTTGAACTAGTGTCACACCCCGACTAACACAATGTGGAAGCGTAAAACGGGAATGTAACAGACACCTTTGGGATCAACACATTGTTTATAAAGAAACATTACAAACTAATTTACAATTTATTACATTTCATTGTTCTATCATTGTTTTACAGTCTAGGTGATTCAAACAAAACTAGTTCGCTAACTATACGATCTTACTACTAGTATCCTTGCTTCTATTCACATAGCATCAACCACACACCTTGGGCAAGTAAGAGATCACCAAATCATTCCGATTTAGGTACACCTGAAAAGCAGTTTAAAACGGGTCAACTACTAGAGTTGGTGAGTTTCACGAGTTTCAAGAAAACAGTAATGAGTATTCACAAGTCAACACTTGTAATCATGAAATAAGTATGTATGTATGTAAATTATGTAATTATGCTAAGATACAGTGAAGCCTTGACTGTATGGTACTGCGTGCATCCATTTCCCAAGCTCAATCAACCAATGTGGCCCCTTTGCGCCCACAACATGCCCCAAGTAGCTATGTCTAACACTACATAGCGTATTGTATAGTTATGGTCATGTGCAAACGGGGTAAAGTCTCAACAATACATGCCGGCTCCGTTTGGGTTTGTCAAACCAATAGTACTATTCACAAGCCACCGGCTCGAAGTTAATCACTGTGTTAGTGGGGACTTTCGTGTGTTAGCACTTAGATAATTCACATCAATACATGTTTCAGGTATGTATATGTAATCAAACATGCTTTTCACCCCAAAAGTTCGTAAAACTGTTTAAAGAGTGGGGTTATGAAACTCACGGTTTAGTAGATAATCAGTACTGTATCAGCTCGTGGTTTGTTCGGTCCGCTATCAGTAGTTCCTATAATCAATATTATAATAATATTAATATTTTAATATTATTATAATCTCAATACTAAACTGGGCTGTATAACTAATCTGGGTGTAGCTGGAACGCCCAGAAAGTGGCTGGGTGTAGCTGGAATGCCCAGAAAGTGGCAATAGGCTTAGGTTGTGATGTTATTCAATGTCTAATACTTAAAAATGAACTTGGCTCAGATTCCCGTTTTTCCGAGCTGGGCCAAGTTGTTCGTTTACGCGTTCAGAAAACAGTTATGGGAAAATAAGCTTGGGTAAATGTATTGGTTAATAAAATGATTAAGTTATAAAGAAGGATCACATACTGGGGTCCTGGATTAGCCACGGGGCCAGTTTCCATTTATTCAGTTTGATTTAAGAAGAAACGCGCACAATCCATCCGGATTGTCTAGGTTTTTCATAGAAAAGTTCGTTTTTACTTAATTAGTCCAAAAATATGATTTTTGATCACTCTTGTTGTTTTGATATTGCCGCAGGTTCGTTAGTCGCAAACTTGCCGGTTTTTATAAAAAACTGAATTTGTTTAATATTCAAATTAGCATAATTAATTAACCGTTAATCATTAAATTATGAAAATTTAACCACTTATCAATTAAAATATGTAGATTTTTATAAAAATATTTCTGGAATTATTTACTGATTATTAATTTATAAAAATTCATTTTATCAGCTATATTTCGTCTGAAAATCGTCTGTTTACCCCAAAAAATTTTCAAAAATTCTACAAAAATTCTTGAATACTCCAATCATGTCCCAAATATACCTGTATCAATTCCAGAATGTAAAAAGCTCGTGCGATATTCTTTTCGACACAAATTCGGCTATAAAAATTCACATGAACGCATATACACAAAACACCTTTAGTTTTCTCCAAATTATTCCAAAATTCATATGTGATCAAAATACATCATATCTGAGTTCCCAGAAAAATTTCATAATTTTTGAAGTATTTTAGCTATATTTCCCAAATAAACATCCCAATTCGGTAATAAATTCGCCAAATATTCTCGGATGGTCGAAAAATTACCAAATTTAAACAGGGACTCATTGACATGGTCCCTGATTTCCCTTCAAAATTTCAAGGCCTAAAAATATGCACATCACAACCTTAACCTAAACAGCCCGTAAGCGAGTGTTTCGGCATTACCTTAGAGGGTTTGGCTCGTTTCCGACTTTCTAACCAAGTTTTCAGGTTCCTGTGCTTCTATGAAAGCTAGATACAAGTCCTATATCACAAAAAAAGCAGGTTTAATCAATAGAACAACCCTTTAACTTAGGGTTTCAGCTTGTGCACAAAAACGAACTTTTGAACCGTAAAAACGCCGTTTCAACCCTTTAACCCATGTTTATGGCCAAAAAAGATCATGATTCTGATTTGAAACTAGGTTTAACATCAAGGTATGTTTTTGAATGATTTTTGAGAGTTTTACATGGTTAACTATGATTTTTAACAATCAAGACATGTTTATATGTTGTTAAACGAGTTTAAACGAATCAAAAATCGATTAATCATAAGGTTTTTACCTAGTTTTCTTGCTGGTTTTGGCTGTAGAAGAAGAGTTCCAGAAGTTGTGTTTGAAAATACGTGTAAAAATATCTCAAATCTAGTTTATATGTGAAAGGAAAAAAAAGGGGGTGGGGTGGCGGCTGCGGCCGGAAGTCCATGGGCCCATTTTGGCCCAAGTTTCTGATTTCTCAAGCCCAAATACGAAAAGCCCAGTCCAAATTTAGTTAGGTTCAGTTTTTGGCGCGAAAAACTTATCGGGTGCGTTAAACAGTGTTTTTCGGCTAGTTTTGTGTAAAATTATAAAAACATACTATATGTTTGTAAAAATCAAAAATATTTTCACGGATCGCTTAAAACATTTCAAATAAGTGTTTGTTAAGTCTTTTTCGGCTTAACGGATGATACAATGCTTGGTTTGTAACTATCTTTCGCGTTTAAATCTATAGCGGGTAGTTAAACGAGCATGTTTTCGTTTAACTTGTTTGCTATCAAACTAAGGCCATATTTCTAATGTTTTAGCTTGTATAGATCGTATATCACTTATAGATGGTCCCCCGAGATATCTGGGTCATAACCTGACCCGTTCGGTTAATCGTTCATTTGTTACGCAAAAGGCGTTTATTTGCTTAATCGGTAAATACGTACTGAGGTGTACCTTGTTTTGGCTCAAATATTACAACTAGCCAATACCATGACAGACGGATTAATCGGAACACAGGAAGAAAACAAAAAGAAGGAATTAGCCTAGAAGATTTCTCAAGAATTCCGAAAGAAAGGGGCAGGGCAATCCTATGCTCAGCCTTTCTGTAAGGTATGCAGAAAGAGGCATTCAGGAAGATGTGCTTTTAAAAAAGCTAAATTTTGCAACTACTGCAAGATGGCTGGTCATACAGATGAAGAGTGTAGAAGAAAAGAAACCCGTGTTTGCTATAATTGCGGAGAACCTGGCCACATCCGTCTAGAATGTCCCAAGTTGATAAAGGTGCCTGACAGCAAAGCTAAGAATACAGATGGACCTAAGAGGAACGCACGAGCTTTTCAGCTTACTGCACAAGAGGCAGCAATGATTCCGGACGTCATTGCCGGTACGTTTCTTATTAATGACGTTTACGCTAAAGTACTGTTTGATTCCGGAGCAAATCAAAGTTTCATAAACAAGAATTTTTGTCAAGTCCTAAACCAACCATTAACCAACCTTAAACAAGTTTGCATAGTAGAAACAGCCGATGGAAATTCCACTTATATTCATGAAGTACTTCAAGGAGAAAATATAGACTTATTAGGTCATAAGTTTAAAGCAAATTTGCTTCCAATGAATTTTATCGGATTCGATGTTATATTAGGAATGGACTGGTTAGCAGCCAATCATGCTCGAATCCTATGTAATAAGAATTCTGTTGAGATTCGTACGCTAACAGGAGAGATTATTACAATTCAAGGAGACAAAGTTCTTAGACTTACGAAGTTTATATCGATAATGAAAGCGGCAAATTTCATAAGAAAGCAGGGTATAGTATATATGATTTCTGTAATCATTAGCGCCAAAGGAAGGGAGCTAAAAGAAATTCCGGTAGTATCAGAATATTCTGATGTCTTTCCAGAAGATTTACCGGGACAACCGCTTGATCGTGAAGTAGAATTCAGAATTCATGTGATCCTAGGAACATCACCAATTGCTAAAGCACTGTATCGCTTAGCGCCAATAGAAATGTTAGAATTAAAAAAGCAATTAGACGATTTGCTAGAAAAAGGTTTTATACAACCAAGCTCATCACCCTGGGGAGCACCAGTGCTGTTTGTTAAAAAGAAAGATGGATCGTTGCGTATGTGTGTAGGTTCCCTGGACGGATCGCACGAGATATCTCGGTCTACTCAGGTGCGGAATCCCTGCGTAGATCGTTACGAGTATAGAACACGAATCACACGAACACACGAAACGAACACACGTTATATATTATAACTCAAACACGTGATGTAATATCACTGATACAGACTCTCGTCCTCACGTTACAATGAACTTGAACAACTGACACGAACTTAAACAACTAACTCAACCAAGCCGTAACCTAGGACTATTTATACACGACAACTTCGCCTGGCATGTTCAGGCGAAGTTGTCCATAACTTCGCTAGACTAACAAGTTCGCCTGTTAAGCGAACTTGTCAGTAACTTCGCTTAAACATACAAAACATAATTAAACATTACAGACTCGATTACAGACACTAGACTATGAACTACTGACATTATGCACCAACAGACTCCCCCTTGGCAGTAGCTTCATATCTTGATCTTTAAGCGCTTGTCTTGTAATCTTCAATCTTGTATCTTCACGCATGCACTCCTTCTCTAACACAAACTGACACAACTCTTTGATACTTCCTCGCTTCATCCTTCCAAGCAGGAATATAAAAGATTTTCTTCTCATTAAGCACCTTCAGATCAGCTTGCGATAAGTTTACCAAATGCATCGGATCGTAAACTCTTAGGAGCTCTGTTCATCCTCGTCTTCCATCACCGCTTCAGCAGTCTAGCAATCAACATACCACCATTTAAGATTCTTCAACACATCTTGAGGCATAGTCTTCATTGGAACCTCCTTAATGCATCGGATCGGTTTGTACTTCATTACCATCCATGGCTTGCCATCTGCTCTCATTCCCCTTTCTTTATCTTCCACTAGCTTTCCCTTCTGTGGCTTTAATAACTCAAACTTCTTTTCTTTAATACTTTCTTTCCACACAATCTTCCCAATAACTCTGGCCATGTTGTCGTCACTTCTATTAATCAACCCCAATCTAGCCAAATCCTTCACCTCACATTCAGGCAATGTATTGAGAGATCTCAACGTCCTCTTAAAGTATTGGATCCCATCATATCTTTTCACCACGAACACTTTTAGCTGTTCATCATACATCCAACAAATAATTCCTTTCTTCGACTCAGCGTAACCTTTGATATTATAACTCTTCTTGAACATGGTTGGAACAGCAGGCTTCTTAGTTTTGATAAACCAATGAGCATGGCCTTCCTTCCGCCTAGGTTGCTCTTCCCATTCAGTCTCATCGATTACTGTCTCATTACCCATATCTGTTTTCTCAATATCTGGGATCTCGTGTTCAACATTTTCTTCTACTATTTCACCTTCTTCAGCATCTTCTTCAATCACAATCCGTGCGCCAATCTTCTCAAATCTCCTCAATAGGCAGCACATCATCATCAAACATCACATCATCATCTAGCATATCATCATCTAATTCTTTCAAAGCATCAATCACATCATCAACCATCACCACCTCATCACCACCAACTGCACCTGCAGACTCCCCCTGAGCTGTGGAAGTCCCAAGAGCTTGAGTAGTTCTTTGCAACTCACCACATGCACCTTTCGATGCATTGGGATCATCGTCTCTATCATTTCTCTTCTTTGTCCTTAACTCGTCGCCTCTACAGCTTGTCAAGTGCAGCTATTCTCGCCCATGTTCAACCAGGAGGGACGACTGTAGTTGATTCTCTGCTACAAGGCGCTGAATAGCCTGGGTCTGGACAAGATTCACCCTTGATTGTTCAGCCACGACCCGTTCAAGTGCAGCTATTCTCTCCGAGTCTGAGAGGGTTGCATCGAAATCAAACCTCATGTTAGATGTGTCTTGAGTATACTCAGCAGGGATCTCGAATGTAACCGGGACATCAGAAGCAGTTGTGGACGTAACCGCAGGTGGTATCGTGACCGACAACCCTGCAGTTGCAACGACTGTCGACTCTACAAATTGTGCCACCACCTCTGAAGGAGTAAGCGTTGGAGGTGGTAAAGACACAATCTCCGGAGTCGTCATCTGTAGTGTGATCGATGGGATGCCGAAAGCTGATGTAGCCACCACGGGAACATCCGCGGCGCTTAAACTTGTAACCTGTACAGATGTGGGAACAATCGACATACCTGACAGTGCGGATGGAGCGAACCGTACAACTCTTGAAGTCTCTCCAGCTCCCATACCTGCACCTGTCCTTTCCCGTCTTGAACGTCTAATCAGTTTGTGAATATCTTCTTCTTCTTCTTCTGACTCACTATCATCAACTGTCCTCTTTCTCTTCCCTAACGTCCTCTCTCGAGTCACCAACATCCTTCTCGCCTCATCCATAACATCATCAAGATCTGAGTCAGCCACCGTCGTAGCTGCTCTAGTAACATTCACTTCCCGAACCTGTGCAGCAGAGACCTGCTCCTCTTCTTGCGGATCAAACCGGTCCATGTCGAAGAATCCTTGGCCGCCAAATGCAGCATCAAGGTCTACATCCTCCTCAGCCGACACAACAGGCACAGCAGGTACATCTCGAGGTGCTCCTACCTGTCGTGGTTGAGGGTCTCTGAACTCATCCCCACGAGCTGGCACATACCCCGGGTTTATTAAGTACCCAAAGAGTGGAGTATGCCTTGGACGCAGTTCAGGCTTGCTCCTCGCACTGGATGTGCGGCATTGAGCGAAGATACGTTTGCTCACACTCTCCACGTATCGTATTGGACGTCGTTGAGGCAACGTGGGAGCAACATGATTCAAGATCATCTGAATGAATCTTGGATACATGATGAACCTCTCACGAGCCATCGCTCTTCTCTGTCTATCGATCTCGTAAAAGACCATCAGACTAAAGCTATAACGTTTGTTATAAGTCAGAGCAGTCATTGCTGACTGCATGGTCGCACCCATAACATCAGTGCCCGCCTTCCTCCCAGACATGCAGACAATCATTACGTGCATGAGGAAGCGCCACTGATCGAGTAGGAAACCCTTCCTCCTCTGAGTATCACCTAATGGACCAGAATAGCCCATTCGGAGAAACGCTCCATCATGGAACGGAGCCACAAACTCTGTAGGGTCATCCCTAGTCTCCTCACCGAACCGTAAAGCCACCCGTATTTGTTCAGATGAGAACTGAACCTCTTGATTGTTGACGGTTGCTCGCATAACCGGGGGCTCAACGCGGCAATCGTATTCCACAGTCTGCCAGAAATCCTCGATATTGGGTAAGGAAATTGGCAGAGTCGTAGTGATAGCGTGGAATATCCTCGAGCGAATGAGGAATGTGATTATCTCGCGGTAATCCTCAACACCGCTCGCTTCCGGGTCTAAGGTGATATACATGTTATGACCCGGGAAGAATTGCCTCTGATTATCTCCATCGTCACCTCTCCAGCACCTCCAGCACCTGCTACTGCAGCCATATCTGCAACAAATGAACCAAGTTAGATAAACGTTAAGGAGTACCACAAGTTAGCTTGTTACCATGTGTGAAGTTGTGATAAAATCTGTACAGGCGAAGTTAAAGTTGGGGCGAAGTTGGGAACAACTTCGCTTCATCTTTAAGTTCGTCTAATAATTAAAAAATTAAAAGGTCCAGGCGAAGTTAGTGATAACTTCGCCTCACCACAACATCACCTCAGGCGAAGTTAAACCTCAGGCGAAGTTGCGGATAACTTCGCCTAATCCTTAAGTTCGCCTGAATCTGAAACGACGACAGTAAGATCGTTTCAAACTTCCGAAAACTTGATGTTTCTGGTTAATGTGAAGATTTAGGACTCTTAAACACAAGATTTTAAGGATAACTAGACGACCAGTTAGGGTATGAACACGTAAAAAACAAGTTTTGGAAATCCGGTAATAAGGGTCGATCGACCGAGGTCACGAAACAGGTCGAAACGACCTCAGATTAACATTAATGAACATGGATTATACGATATAATGACCCAACAAACCTTTAAATCGGTTTGAAATCAAAGAAATTGATGAACAGATGAATCGAACGATATTCTCGATAAGTTCGCTTATAAATCAGAGAGTATAAGTTCGCCGAATTTGAAAGTTATGAACAGTTTGACCTTAAAAATTCTTTATATAGGGTCAGAGATTATACAAGCGAAGTTACGGTTAACTTCGCCTAGGCGAAGTTATTCACAAGTTCGCCTGTTTAACAACTTCGCCGATATTTACAAAATCAACCCTTATAATTTGAACATTTTGCAACTAACTTTTAAAAACTTCCCTTTAAGAATTAAATAACACGATCAAGTCCAAGTAACCAGTTATAAAATCATAAACTACCTAATTACGACAAACTTTTAAAATTTTAAAGTACAAGGGATCAAATTTCAGTCTCGATAGGGAATACTATGTTTTAGAAAAGATCCGAACAGGAATCATACTAGCTACGTGACTGTCACATAGATCCGTGTTTAGCTGTAGTATGACATAAAGAAACAGGTTGTAGGCAGGTAAATAACTTAAGATGGTTTTCATCGTTTCTGTGATACGAGTTAAGTTCAATTAAGCTCAAAATTTAAGTGGGATACAACTCAGAGATAATGATGCCTCCTATCTATTCTCAAAGTGTATTTGGCTTTCCCCAAGTCACCCCGAATTGACTTCGACCCGTAGTGTCTGATTAAGTTTGTAAGTACTCTTCATCTGCTTCCCGCTCTCTTTCGTACTTCATGATTGAGAAATCTTGACATTGTTAGCTCTAAAATGTTTCAATAACTCATAATTTTTTTTATTTTTTTTTATTTTATTTTATTTTTATTTTATTTTTTTTTGAATAAACATTTACATAGACTTCAGAGTTGTAAACAACTGCAAGTCCCGAATCTGGATCACTGCAGTTTCTTCACACACTATCTTTACGAAAATTAGAACACTAACAGGCTCGTGTATGACTGGGTAATCGCTTTTCTGCCTATCATTCGGAAAGATATATATGAAGAAATGCAGAACTCTTAAGGAGTTTCCACGTAAAATCGAGTAGATTTAGTTTGTATCACATCTACTTTTACGCACCATAAAAAGCTACCATGCCATACAATGACTGTCCTAAAGCCTTTTAAGCCTAATAACTTCACTAGTTAAGCACACAGAATCAGTATATCTATCATTTTCCAAGGTTGGATCAATTTTCTGTTAAACATAGCAAACGAACTTCTTACGAAGTAGTAGACTTGGAAAATAATTTCATTTCCCTTTAAAAATTTTTTTTAACATTAATCGCCCCGACCAAAACAAAGTCTTCAGGTAAACGGCTATCCCGAAGATCCAATGGATCAGCTGGACCGACCACATACAAGTATGTGTCCTTCTAACTAAGTATGATCGACTAATTTTAAGCGAAAGAATGAAAACTCATCATAAACCGCCCCGGTCACTTTCAGTCCTTTGGTTAATGGCTATCCTCAAATTCTACAAGTAGAAAATGAGGACCAAACATATCCGAAGACATGTCCTTCAAACTGAGGCAACCGACATAATTCTAAGCGATAGTGACCCTTTTTTTTTTAACATAAAAAGCATGGTTACTCGGGATTGATCATCCCATTCAACTCAATAAGGTTTTGAAATCTTGTTTTGTCAAACGCTTTAGTATAAAGATCAGCGAAATTATCAAGCGTATCCACCTTTTCAAGCACAATCAGTTTCTTCTCAGCACAATCCCGTATAAAATGATGACGTATGTCAATATGTTTAATTTTACTGTGCTTCACGGGATTGTTAGTTACTGAGATAGCAGCTGTGTTATCAATGCAAATAGGAGTAAGTAAGAAATTCAGACCATAGTCGCGTAACTGTTGTTGAATCCACAGAACCTGGGAGCAGCAGTTGGATGCTGCCATGTATTCTGCCTCACATGTTGAAATTGCGACTGAAGTCTGCTTCTTGCATTGCCACGACACCAATCTGCCACCAAGAAACTGACATCCACCAGTTGTTGACTTTCGACTCTGATTGCACCCTCCATAATCAGAATCTGTGTAAGCGACTAGCTCCAAGTCTCCTCCTCTCGGGTACCACAACCCCAGCTTCGGCTTTCCCTTGAGATACCTCTGTATCCTCTTCACACCCTTCAGATGAGATTCTTTTGGGTTTGCCTGAAAGCGTGCACAAAGACAAACAGCAAACATTATATCAGGCCTAGAAGCAGTTAAGTACATTAAAGAACCTATAATAGCCCGATATTGAGTTGGGTCCACATCTGCATCACCGTCTGACTCAGCACCCAATTTGTGATTGACGCAGATTGGAGTGTCGAATGGAGTGCTGTCCTCCATCTTGAAGCGTTTGAGCACATCATGGACATACTTGGTCTGATGAATGAACATCCCATCCTTCTTCTGATCAACCTGCAATCCTAAAAAGAAAGTTAGTTCACCCATAGCACTCATTTCAAACCTCTTTTTCATAACGGCCACAAAATCTTGACACATGGAGACTTTTGATGCAGCAAAGATAATATCATCCACGTAGACTTGCACCAGCAGGAAGTCGCTTCCATCTCTCTTGAAGAACAACGTGCTATCTATCTTCCCTCTTTCAAACCCATTTTCAAGCAAGTAATCTGATAAAGTTGAATACCAGGCATGAGGTGACTGATGTAGTCCATACAATGCCTTGCTTAACTTGTACACGTGATCAGGTAAGTCTAGGTCAGGAAAACCCGGAGGTTGCTCAACATACACTACCTCATCAACTTTCCCATTCAGAAACGCACTCTTCACATCCAACTGAAATACCTTCATCTTCTTATAAGCAGCGAACGCCAAAAACAATCTAATGGCTTCCAACCTTGCGACAGGAGCGAACACTTCATTATAATCAATCCCCTCTTGTTGATTAAAAACTTTAACGACTAGCCTCGCCTTGTTTCTTATGATAATCCCTTTCTCATCTCTCTTGCACTTAAACACCCATTTTGTGCCTATCGCATGCACATGCTTCGGTTTTTCAACCAAAGTCCAAACTTCCATTTTCTTGAATTGAGCCAACTCTTCTTGCATAGCTTCGACCCACGAGCTGTCCTTGAGAGCCATTTGATAATTCTTCGGTTCAATCTGGCTGATAAAGCAGGTGTACAAGCATTCGTTGATTATGCCTGTCTCCTTGATGCTTGTGTAAACACAGGTGTGCTCATTTAAGCTACGTCTTGTTTGTACACCGGAGGACACATCACCAATCACATTCTCCAAAGGGTGATCTTTATGAATTCTCGTGGTCGGAACAGAACCGACATGCAAATTGTCCTCCAAGTTAGAAGAGAGCTCGTCAATGGTTGTTTCATGCTGAGAGTGAAATGGATTGAAAAATTCTTCTTCAGTCGAGGCAGCAGGGGTATCGACAGCATTTGATGAGGAAGGTTGACATTTATCGATTAGCTGTCTTTGCAATAGATTTTCTTCCTCATCAAGGATCATCTTCGTAGCAAATCTCTCTTCTTCTTCAGCAATATCCAAATACGGTATGTTAAAAGACTTAAAAAGTTTAACATAGTCGAAAAACTCAGCAGGTCCGTTGCTTGGTTTTGGCGGTTGGTAACTTGTGATATCGGTGTTACACACCACCTCAACCTTGCTGGTCGATGTATTAAAGACACGTCTGTTGGGAGTCCCAACAACATAACCGACTAAGATTCCCTCATCGGCTACTTCACCAAATTTAGAATTTGTCTTTAAAATCGAACAAGGGGACCCGAATGGTTCAAGACCACTCAAGTTGGGCTTTCTCCCATGCATAAGCTCATAACACGTTTTACCAAGTCTTTTAACAGTTAAGACTCTATTCAGAACATAACAGGCTGTAGCAACAGCTTCAGCCCAAAACACCACAGGAAGCTTCGAATCAGCCGGCATTGTTCTGGCTCCTTCAATTAACGTTATGTTCTTCCTTTCAGCCACTCCATTCTGTTGCGGTGTATACGGAGCGCTGTATTGGTGTTCAATCCCTTTCTGAAGGCAGAAGATCTCCATCTCAAAATTCTTGAACTCCGTTCCATTGTCACTCCTGATGAACTTAACCCTTTTATCCATAACGTTCTCAACTTTGGTAATCAAATTCTTCACCATCTGAGCCGTTTCGTCTTTTGATTTCAGGAAATATACCCACGAATATCGTGAGTAGTCATCAGTGATCACCAAGAAATAAGAAGTACCTCATAGACTTTTTGCATTCACGGGACCGAAGAGATCCATGTGAAGCAACTCTAGAGTACTGACAATAGAATTGACCTTCTTGGTGTGATGGGATTTCTTGTGCTGCTTTCCCTTCTTGCACGCTATACATTTATCTTCAAAATTGAAATTCTTCAAGGGAACGCCCAGCACAAGTCCATTCTTGACAATGTTGTTCATCTTCCGAAGATGAATGTGCCCCATTCTCCTATGCCACAATTCGGACTCCGATTCGCTCGCTTTTGTCATAAGGTATGATTCTTCCGTGGCCATTTCAGTCGACCTCATATCCATAATGTACGTATTCCTATCACGTGGAGCCTTCATCACAATCCACTCCTCTGGTATCTGAAAACCAGGTTGCAACACAATCGCCTCATTCTTTGTAAAGTGAACGGTGTACTCCTTATCATAGATCTGCGACACACTCAGCAGATTGTGCTTCAATTCTTCCACAAAGTTAACTTTCTCCAATGTCATCTTTCCGTTCGACACCGTTCCCATTCCTGTAATCTTGCCTCCACTTTCACCAGCAAAGCTCACTCTCCCTCCTTGGACAGGTTTCAAATCGTGTAACAAGTATTTGTTACCCGTCATGTGCCGGGAACAGCCGCTATCCACAACCCAAAGATTGTTGGCAGCCCTGTTCAAATGTTCCTGCACAATAAAGCAAAAGATTAGAATTTAGGGACCCAAGACCAATTGGTCTTGGATCTATACATCCCGAACTTTGGTTTTTCAAAGTTAGTTCCTTGATAATTCCTGTAAGTCATACTAGGATACCTCCTTGTAGATTGATTGTGAGGCCTTCCAAACCTTAATGAATTGAAAGAATTATAGTTTGTGGTTTGGTTATTAGCAGTGTATAACTGAGATTTGTTTCTATGAAAACCTGAATTAGTCACATTTTTTAATTTTGAATGGTTTTCATTTTTAGCAGTATGATAATTACTATTAGGCGTATTCTCAGTTTTAGTAGGTCTCACACCTCTGAATCGCTGCTTCAAAGGGCAATCTGCAACAAGATGTCCTAATTGATTACACCTAAAATAACACCTATGCTCAACCTTTTTATCAACCGGTGTTTTAGATGTCGAGGCTTTATTACCTCCCGTTTGTCTCACATATGGTGGAACGTACGGGTTTAGTGGAGTACTCTTTTTATTCGTCTTATCTTTCTCTCCACCATTGGGTAATACCACCTCCTCTTTTGCCTTACCAGACTCGGATGACTTATCCGAATCCGATGAGACTGGACTTGGATCAGAAATTTTAACACTTGAAACAGGCGAACTAGTTTCGCTTCTACTACCATTTGGTTCTTTACAAGTTACTTTAACTGGTACTGTCTGAGCAACCTCAAAGTCAACAGATTTCTGAACACTAGGGTTAAAAGTGTAATTGTGATTATACGGTGGTGGAACCTCATGATAACCAATTCCTCCTCTCTTAACAGAGGAACCTTGATCACTAACAAGGTGATCAAGAATAGCAGAGGAATTTCTAAACTGCTCTAGTTTTCTATTCAGTTCCACCACTTTTACCTGGTGATCAGCAATCTGTTTTTCTCTATCAGCAATTAGTTTGGTTTTTTCTTCCAAAACTTCATAGCTTAAATCAATCACTTCAATTTTTTCAGCAAGTTTTGTTTTTAGACTTTTAACATCTTTTTCACAAGCTTTTATTTTGACTTTATAGCTATTTTCTCTTGCTTTTGTAAAATGATGATCTTCTTTTAGGGTTTTAAATTCAGCATCCAACCTAACATACTGATCGGTTATAGTTGCTAATTGCTCAGACAAGTTTTCACATTTAGAACATGTAGGTTTAGAACATACCTCTGAGAGCTGGTCTTTAACATCTGCCTTGAAAGCTTTTTCTTCTCCGGTAACCTTCTCACTTTCTTCAGTTTCAACCTTCGCCAAATTTGCCTGCTCAAAAGTTTCTTTAGACTGCAGGTTCCAGTTGTATTCACCAGCTTCTCTGGACATCATGGCACTATAATCTTTTCTACCCTCATTATGCTGTGTAGACCTTCCCTGACTTCGTTCCACACGCTCATTCCTGCATTCCTTTGAAAAGTGACCGTTTTGCTGACAATTGTAGCATCTTACCTTCGTCTTGTCGAACCCTGGCCTTCCACCGATAAACTTTCTTCCGGTCTTATTCATAAACCTTTTCACTCTTCTTACGATCATGGCCATCTGCCATTGTAGATCCATTTCTTCCATATCATCAGCATCAATCTGGTCATAGTCTTCATCCAACATAGCTGGATCAACAATCTTCCCCTGAATATAGTTCTCATAGGAAGCAATGAAAGAAGCATAGATACCAAACTGCTCTTCAGCAGACTTGACACTCATAGGCATCTTGGAGTAGTTGTTGCTGGGAATACTTGGAGAGCAAATACTCTTGCTTACCTGGGGTTGAGAACCACTCGATCCACCTGCTACATAGCAAACATCACCATTTGTGTTGACTGACACATGACCCTCATGTGATGAGTTTGCGCCCGACTCTCCCTTCGAGTAGTAGGCAGCAGATTCAGTCTTCGATCCTGAGATAATGTTGACTTTAGCTCCATACATACCTGGATCTTGAACCTGATCCGTAGGTGTCTCTTTTCTGACCATGTTAAGCTCAAAGGTTCTGAGCTTGTTGACTGCCGTTTCTAGATCATATGTGGGAAAGTCTTTGTCTTCCCTCATCAGCACAGTGTACATCTCCCATTTTGGTGGGAGAGCATCTAGAAGCTTCTCAACTATTTCTTCTTCTCGGTAGGAAATAGAATAGTTGCTCAGTTCAGTCATCAGATGGTAATATCGAGTGATAATATCATCTAAGGATTCATTCTTCAAATACTTGAAGACTGAGAACTGGGTTTTGAGCAATTTTATCTTGGAAGCACGGATTCCTACATTCCCTTCAAATCTGTTCTCAAGAGCTTCCCAAAGCTCTCTTGCTGACGTATACTTTCTAAACGTATGAAGGATCTCTTGTGGAAGAGCCATAGTAATAGCAGCATGAGCCTTGCTCTCGGCCTCATACATCTTTTTCTCTTTTTCTTCCATTTTGCTATACTTTTTGATTTGATCACGACCTTCATACTCCATAATTGGTGGAATATAACCATCCTGGATGCATACCCACATCTTCGCATCCTGGTATTTGACGTATTGTATGAACCGATCCTTCCATGCAACGAAATCGGTTCCCTTCAGCAATCTTGGGGCCTTAGTAGCTGACCCTGCTTCAACTTCCATCTTCACTAACTCAGAGATGTTAATCGACGACATCTTTCTCGAAAAGTAAGAAACCCGAAAAATTAATTTTTTTTTAAAGCACTGTAGGCGAAGTTACGGATAACTTCGCTTTAGTCTTAACTTCGCAGAAGAACTTCGCTGATGATTAACTTCGCTTAAGGTAAGCGAACTTAGGAGGTAGGCGGAGTTGTAGAGAACTTCGCTGAGTTAGGCGAACTTGAGAAGGTAGGCGAAGTTGTGGATAACTTCGCTTAACCTTATATCTTCGCTGAAACCCTACGAACAGTGACGGCAACTTCGCCTGATGAACACGGACGTTTTTGCAGATCTGAAATCTGGATTTTACGAGGTTTTTGACGGTGCAAAGGCTTGAATACGATAGTAGGAGGTAAGATTGACTCAAAAACACAGAAAACACGTCCCGCAAATAGTCGAAACGGGACGATTTCTACACCCGCGTGAATATCCCGAACCACACAATCGAGCAAAAGCTCTGATACCAATTGTAGGTTCCCTGGACGGATCGCACGAGATATCTCGGTCTACTCAGGTGCGGAATCCCTGCGTAGATCGTTACGAGTATAGAACACGAATCACACGAACACACGAAACGAACACACGTTATATATTATAACTCAAACACGTGATGTAATATCACTGTTACAGACTCTCGTCCTCACGTTACAATGAACTTGAACAACTGACACGAACTTAAACAACTAACTCAACCAAGCCGTAACCTAGGACTATTTATACACGACAACTTCGCCTGGCATGTTCAGGCGAAGTTGTCCATAACTTCGCTTGACTAACAAGTTCGCCTGTTAAGCGAACTTGTCAGTAACTTCGCTTAAACATACAAAACATAATTAAACATTACAGACTCGATTACAGACACTAGACTATGAACTACTGACATTATGCACCAACAATGTGTATCGATTATAGAGAATTAAACAAGGTCACAATTAAGAATCGGTATCCCTTACCAAGAATTGATGATCTATTTGATCAACTTCAAGGAGCTCGATATTTTTCAAAGATCGATTTACGCTCAGGATACCATCAATTAAAGGTACAGGAAGAAGACATTCCTAAAAATGCTTTTAGAACCATATATGGTCACAACGAGTTTACATTTATGCCGTTTGGTTTAATCAATGCACCAGCTGCATTCATGGATATGATAAATTGGATATGTAAACCGTATTTGGATAAATTTGTGATCGTTTTTATTGATGATATACTTATTTATTCCAAAACTAGTGATGATCATGTCAAAAATCTTCATACACTTTTAACACTATTGAGAAAAGTGAAGCTTTATGCTAAATTCTCAAAGTGTGAGTTTTGGTTACAAAAAGTGCAATTTCTAGGTCACTTGATTAACTAGGAAGGTATTCATGTTGCTTTGCCAAAATAGAAGCGATCATTAAATGGGAAATTCCTGAAAATCCTACAGAAATTCGAAGTTTCTTAGGATTAGCAAGATATTATAGACGCTTCATTCAAAACTTTTCCCGAATAGCAGTTCCGTTAACAAAGTTAACATGTAAAAATGTAAATTTGAATGGGGAGATAAGCAAGAAGAAGCTTTTTGTAACTTTGAAACAAAAGTTAACAAATGCCCCAATACTTGCATTTCCAGAAAGAACTGAAGATTTTACCGTTTGTTGTGATGCTTCCAAGTCAGGATTGGGATGTGTATTATTGCAACGTGAAAAAGTTATTGCTTATGCATCCAGGCAATTGAAGAAGCATGAAGAGAATTACACAACACATGATTTAAAATTGGAAGCAATAATTTTTGCCCTAAAAATCTGGAGACATTATTTGTATGGCAGTAAGTTTACTGTATTCACAGATCATAAAAGTTTAAAGTATATATATAGGCAAAAGGAGCTTAACATGAGGCAAAGACGTTGGATGGAAATTCTTAGCGACTATGATTGTGAAATCCAATATCGTGAAGGAAAGGCGAATGTATTAGTCGATGCATTAAGCAGAAAAGAGCACGAGAAACCTAAAAGAGTATGAGTTCTAAGATTAGAACTTCAAATCAATTTAATTGATGAAGTGAAAAATGCTCAAAAACAAGAAATGGAAGGAAATAACATTGCTGATGAAAAACGAAATGGTACAATTGACCATAACAAAAGGAAATGATGAGATCCTCCGAATGGGGAATAGAATTTGGATACCAGTCATTGGAAATTTATGAAAAAGGATTCTCGAAGAAGCTCATAAATCCAAGTATACGATGCATCCCGGAAAAGATAAAACGTATCAAGATTTAAAGAACCTATTGGTGGATAGGGATGAAAAAGGACGTAGCTAATTATGTTTTGAAATGTATAACTTGTTCACAAGTTAAAGCTGAACATCAAAAACCATCAGGATTACTTCAACAATTAGAAATGCCAGAATGGAAATGGGAATTAATAACAATGGATTTTGTTACTAAATTACCTACAACGAGAAGAGGTAATGACACAATCTGGGTGATTGTGGATAGATTAACAAAGTCAGCTCATTTCATACCAATGAAGGGAACTTTTAAAATGGAACAATTAGCTAAACTGCATGTAGACAAAGTTGTCTCATTACATGGAGTTCCAGTATCCATCGTATCTGATCGGGATAGTCGTTTTACTTCCCATTTTTTGAAGAGTTTCCAAATAGCCATGGGAACAAGGTTAAACTTGAGCACAGCATACCATCCACAGACTGACGGTCAAAGTGAAAGGACCATACAAACATTAGAGGACATGCTAAGAGCTTGTGTGATAGATTTTGGTGGAAATTGGGACGACCATTTACCACTGATGGAATTCTCTTACCACAACAGTTATCATACAAGTATTAATGCTGCCCCATTTGAAGCACTTTATGGACGAAAGTGCAGAACACCAGTGTGTTTGGCAGAAATAGGAGGAAAACAATTATCAGGTCTTGAAATCATACAAGAAACTACTGACAAGATAATTCAAGTCAAGGAAAGATTAAAGACCGCACGAGATCGTCAGAAGAGTTATGCAGATCATCGACGCAAACCATTAGAATTTCAAGTTGGAGATAAAATGCTACTAAAGGTATCTCCATGGAAAGGAGTAGTCTGATTTGGTAAGAAAGGAAAGTTAAGTCCAAGGTTTGTTGGATCATTCCAAATTATTAACAGAATTGGACCAGTAGCCTATCAGCTGGAATTACCAGAAGAAATGGCCGGTATACATGATGTATTTCATGTAAGCAACCTAAGGAAATGTATAGCTGAAGAATCGTTAAAAGTACCCCTTCAAGATATAAAGGTAAACGAAAAATTGAAATTCGTTGAGAATAGTTCTGGTCAAAGTAAAATGGGATTCAAAATGTGGACCAGAATATACTTGGGAATTAGAATCAGAAATGAAGCGGAAGTACCCACACCAATTTCAATAGATCCCGAGGACGAGATTTAAAATAAGGAGGGGAGACTATAACAAACCATAATAAAGAATAAAATAATCAAAGAAAGAAATGAAGAAATGAGAAAGAAAAGAGAAGAAGTAAAAGGAAGAATGGAAAATATAAAGGAAAATTCCATCCCACATTGGTGGAGGATAGAAAATGGAAGGCTTTCACCATTGTATAAATAGGATTTCTAACTCTTGTCCCACATCGCTAGATTACAATACTTGTAAGCTCTTTACAAGGAAGAGAGTTCACATGATAATATTCTTATGTGCCAAATCACACCCAGTAGTCCTAGCGAAGGGTGTGAAGCACCTGACACGCACACGCACGGGCTAGGGCGAAGTGCGATGGGCGCAATGTGGCGCTTTGATGGCGCACTTTGCACTTCGCACGCTCGCATCGCCGCTTAAGGGCCGCCTTAGTATTTTTGCACCTTAGCGATACGCGAAGGAGTATGCATAAGCTTCTTCGCGATACGCGAAGATGTGACGTAAAAGTTACGCAGCATTGACACGTCACCTGACACGTGTCGTGCCACGTGGCATAGCTAGGGCTGACTCGACAACCCTACTACAACTTCGCGATACGCGAAGATGCTCAAATTCAAGTATAAATAGGGCAGAAATCTGGACTTCACAACTCGTTCAAAAATTTTCTCTTCTTAAAAACTGGTATTATACAAGAGTAGTTGTAACGGTACCTCTCCGATCGAAAGGAACTTTTATAACATGAATCCAAAAGCTCTACCTAACCAAGGTAAGACAATGTGCCATCGTGTAAAGTTTCATGTCTCGTGATTATCGTTATAATTATGGGTTTATACTAATACAGATATACTACACAGTGCTTAATCTAGGTGCTTAACATCAGAAGGCTTGTTAAATATAAACTTGCAAGGTGAGACATTCGAGTTTTTGCACAACTCACATTTGCGTGAGACAACTGATTTTTCAATGCTGTCATGATGCTTCTCTAAATCCATTAAACTCATGACAGATAGTCCAAATATTTTCAAACGATTTTAAATACATTACAGTGATTAAGTCTTTGTAGACTTACGGGATGGTTACTACTGGTATTGTGGGGTTTTGTATACAAGGTTTGCCTACTGGGCTATTACACGTTAGTTATTGGACAAGTGTTAGCCAACAAGTAATATGACCACAGTCACAAATACGGTCGAGTGACAAGTACCTTTCGGTAATTTGTAAGCAGGCAGATGTAAAAACATCTTAATGCTGTAACTATAAAATGTGTCTTTTATAAATGAATGTACTCAACAGTATTTCCTGATGATCAAATATTTTTAAACATGTTTCAGGTGACCTGTTAGAGACAAAGGAATGATGCCTGCGGGCTTCCAGCTTAAATAAGTGGCTTGTCACCAGAATAAAGAAACATGTTTTGTAAATTAGGGTTTATCCCTATAAAACTTATGTTTGTATAAAAATGGGTTTTTATCCAAGTTTATGAAATAAGAATTATGGTGTTTTTATAACTCTGATTAATTTTCTTAACTACGGTTCTGATGAAATATTCGGCTGTAAATTATTTTAATAAATATCGATACCACCACTCAACGTTCACGGCTCCCCTCCCGGGGTACAGGGGTCGGGGCTGTGACAGGTAGTTCAGCGAAAAAGACTAATGTAATTTCTAACTCGAAGAAATCAGATAAACCGACTGTAACTGATAAGGAGTTGATGAAATTCGTCAATCCTCAATTTCTTTCTTCAAATGGGAAAGTTTTTAAGTTAAAGGGTTTATCCAAAGTTTTTTCGGACATGGAAGTTCCTTTGAACCTTCTTAAACCCGAAATGATTGAAAGTGTATATCTGGATGATACTTCAAAGGTTACCAAACTTGAACAAAAATTCTATCAATCAAAATCTATTAATGTTCAAGAAAAACCAAGAAATGATGTGTTAAACCTATCAAATTTTTAAAATCATCAGGTTTAGAGAATTCTTTGAATTCAACAAATCTTGAATTCGATAAGACCAAAAAGGGTTTAAAACATGAAGTTCCTAAGTCGGTAACATTTGAGAAACCCAAGGTTGATACTCATCAATCTTTGCTACCAAATAAGACCTGTACTTCACCATTAAAATCTTTGGACTCTCGTTTATGTTTTAAATGTGGTGAACCTGGTCATATCTCAAAGAAATGTAAAGCGAAGTTAGATGATGTCAAACCCTCATCAACTCGAAAGATTGATTTGTTTAAAAAATTAAAAGAAAAACAAGTTGATAAGTGTGTCATTATGTATTCAAATATTAATCCAAAGAAAGTTGTTCGGGTTGATTATGATAACGTATCAAACAAATTCGTTGACCGTGCTCAACATATTTGTCAAAACACTGATTCAGGTAGAATACGTGATGGGTACTTAAAGAAGAAAACCAAGAAACCTTTCTCTTATTCTCAAGTCCCGAATGTCAGTATTAATTAAACTGATTCTCTTAAGGTATCAAAAGGAGAGCCCAAGACTGAGGCTTGGGATGCCTTTTTGAACTAATCTCTTTACCTTGTTGTGCAGAGTTCATCTAGATCCGTGTCAAGTCACAAGTAGATATTGGATAGTGGATGTTCTCGGCATATAACCGGCAACCTGGACCTTCTGACCAATGTTAAAGAGATTCAAGGAGGTTACGTGGCTAACCTTGTTTAACGAATGAGATAACGAATGAGGGCTATTCGTTATGTTTAAAGTGTATTAACGAATGAAATGTTCATTCGTATATGTTAATGTAACGAATGTCACATTCGTTAAGTGTTAACTTAACGAATGTAGTCATCCCCTATATATACCCTGTAATGTATTCATTAATGTAACAGTTCTTATTATCCGATTTCCCTCTCGTTACTTTGCCAAAATATCCTCTCAACACACACCTAAAGTAACACTGCATAATCGTATTCATACATAACGAATGCATCGTTGTAATCACAAGATCTAGATCCACGTCATGCTCTCTCAAGTGGTATCAGAGAGAGAGCATTAAAAAATATTATTATTATTATTATTATTATTGATTTGTAAAATAAGTAACCATTTAATAATATTAAAGATATAGTAATGAGTATGATTAATAAACACCAATAAATTATATGTGCTTCGATGAAAATAAACGTGAATGTTCATTTATAGATAGACATTGTTACATGTATGTGTATAGTTTGATAGAAAAATTATTTAAACCTTCAAGCTAAATCGGTTTAATAAGTGTGTGAAAATAGATAACATATTTATTATTATTAAAGATGTATGGAGAATTTATATACAAAAATATATAAATGTATATATATCATAGATGCTTTAAGAATGAGGGTTCATGACAAGGAAAAACGTATGTTTGAGGTTTGGTTTCATTAAAATGGCGTTCCATAAGTATTATAATCAATAAAATGAAAAAAAGAAAATAAATAAATAAAATCTTTAAAAACCGGGCCTGGGGAGGTTAGAGCCTGCGCCCCCAGGCCGGTTCAGAGTTAATCAGGCATACACTAGCCACCAGACCAGCACCCCAATTTTGATTAAGTGGAGAGTTTTATAAATTAAATATGCTAAAACCAATTAATGTTCTTCCCCAAATCCAAACCTAACCCTAATCATGTTAATTGTTAATCGTTTGCTTAAATTGATTTAGGGTTAATATTAATTGATGAAAGGCAACACAAATGAATACCAGAAACACTAACGAATTGCTGCTGAATGACGGAATAGACTTGCGGCTCAAAATCGAATTGGTTTAGGGTCTGGACGGCTTGCAGGTTACAATTGATTTAGGGTTTAGTGTCGGAATATGATGAGGATTGTGTGTGCACGATTAATTGAATTATGGATGCGTTTATATAGTGTTTTAAGAGTCGGTTAAGCCGCGGTTCTTAATTGTTCATATTAGCTGTCAATGAACATACATTCCATGTAGTTTGATCTCGTGATGGACAATAAACGAATAAACGAATCAAATCCCATGAATGTTGTCCTTGATTTGCTGCCAAAAACACGAGGGGGGGGGGGTTGTTCTTGCGTCGGGTAAGGAAGGAAAGAAGAAACAAAGAAAAGAAAAAAAATATATTATATGTATATTTTACCTATTGATCCCTAGTCTTAGGCTGGATATTTAAATTATGACTAAACATAAGTTAGTGATAGATTTTGTACACTCACAATAGTTATAATTCGTTTAATAACTAACTGAATTCACGTACGAATAATGGCCGGATCAAATTTAAAAGTAATGATTATAATAATAATTCATCATCATTATTATATAAATAGTTTGATTAATAAATAAATTGGTAATGGAAAAGTTTTAGCAGACCGTGTTTTCGGGTTTGAAATTTGGCGAATGTTACAGCATCCCACAATATTATCCGTCTGACATACCGACCTACCATCCGTGTGACGAGGTGGAGGTTCAAAGTAGAATTAAACATGAAACTAGTACAGACCACCCAGTTGGATGAACTGTCATTCTAATCAGAGTATGTGGCTCTTTGGGTCGCCATCACCGGGTTATCAAAATCCATATATACTATAGCAGGACCAAGTCAAGAACCAATTCACTATTCTGAAGTTCCTAACTTTGCACCATACCTAGGTCCTGTACCGACAATAGCTGAACAGGAAAATGAAATACGGGAGGAAGCTCGTCTGCTTGAGGAATTTTATACTACAAACATCCCCGATGAGGAGATGCAAGCCTACGTAGTAAATCCTCACTTATACCCGAAGGAAACTGCTTATCTTTTTCCATATGCATCCGCACCGGTAGGGTATCCAAATCAACCCAACGCGGTAATGGATGAGTTAAGAAACGAAAGGATCAAGAAGAAAAAGATAGGCGACAAGATTATAAAGAAATGCGATAAGATGAAGAATCTTGTCAAGAAATGGTCTAGGGAATAGAAATATCTATGTTGTTTAAAAGCATGTGTGTTTTATTCCTCTGTAATACTTATGTATGTGACATAAATAAAACTACGCGTGTACTGTGTTTTGAATCTGTGTATTTTACTGAATTTCAGAATGTCTGAACAAAGAAATCTTGAGAACTAGGGGATTCAAGCTAATAAAGAAAAGACTCCTGAAAATAATAATAATAAAACAATACCGGAAGAATATGTTGGGGGTATCCACGAGATGATAAAAGAAGCGGTTACGCCATTAATAAAAGAAGCTGTAACTCCTTTAATCAAAATGGTTCAAGACCATACTAAGAAATCTAAAAGTATGGCAAAGTCAAGGTCAATGAAACAACCGAGTCATATCATATCTGTTCATTCCAAAGGAAAAGAATCAAAAATGACTAAAGATGATAAAGAAAAGAAGGATGAGAGCTACGAGAGCTCCACTGCTGATCATGTGCCAAGCAAGATAAAGAAAAGAAAGGTCAGCACGATTTATACATTTAAAGAATTTCAAGTGTACAAACCAAAGGAATTCTATGGCGACAAAAGAGAAATAGTTACACTCCGTTGGTTTGAAGAAATGGAGTCAATCGTTATCATCAGTAAAGTGTGCCGAAGAAGAAAGCATTAAGTATACTTCCCAGTTGTTCAAAGGGGAAGCTTTGGAATGGTGGAATACGTTGATAGAGGTGAAAGGAAGAGAAAACTTGTATAATCTCGAGTGGAGGACTTTTAAAGAATTGATCAAGCAAAAGTTTTGACCAGTTCATAAATTGATTAGATCTAGACGAAACTCTGGAATCACAAAGTAATTGGCACAAACCTCAAGGAATATATCACCAAGTTCCTTGAATATTGCAGGCTGGTACCACATTTGGTCACTCCTGAATACAATAAGGTGACCAGATACATTTATGGGTTGCCTAAAGAAATTCATGATCATGTACGATCACATATGCCCACGACAACCGAATCTACAATTAAGTTGGTCGGGTATCTTATGGAGAGCATGATAAGGAAGAGAAAAAGAATGTAAGTGAAAGAAAGCGTGAGGGTGATGAAAAGAAGAAGTTTGAAAGGGGAAAGGAAAGCTCGGCTGTGTTTAATCGACCGCTGTGTATGAACTGTGGAAGGAGGCACGAGGGTAGATGTTTGAAGCCTACACCAAAAGTTGATGTTCGCAAGTTTGACCCGTTTTCAACTTGCAATTTCTGTAAAAGACTGGGACATAAGGAGGATGATTGTAGGAAGAAATTGATTGTCTGTTTTGATTGTGGGGAAAGAGGTCATTTCAGTGCAGAGTGCACTAAAAGGAAACCAGTGGCAAGAAGCGCCAGTGGAAGCGGTGCCAAGAATGATGGGAAGAAGGGAAACGCCCGCGCGTTTATGCTAAATACACAAAAGGCGAGAGAATTGCCAGATGTGATTACTGGTACGTTTCCTATTAATAATGTTTATGCTAGAGTCTTATTTGATTCGGGAGCCAATCAGAGTTTCATAGATGATAAGTTTAGTAGTCTATTGAATGAACCTCTAGCTAAACTAAATAATCATTATGAAGTAGAAACAGCTAACGGAAATTTAATTCGCATATCCGAAGTTTTAAGAAGTTATATTTCCTTAGCTGGATATGAGTTGCCAGTACAATTATTACCTATGGAGTTAGCAGGATTTGATGTAATATTAGGGATGGACTGGCTGTCTGCTAATCAAGCCCGAATTATATGTAATGAAAAAGCAATAGATATACTAACTCTAAATAAGAAAATTATCCGAATCACTGGTGATAAAGAGGGTGGTAGAATTGGAATCATTTCCAAGATTAAAGCAAGTCATTGCTTAGGAAAAGGTTTCCTTGCATTCATGGAATACGTAACTAAGGAACCCGAGCCTAAGAAGATGGAAGAAGTTCCAATTGTTTCTGAATTTAAAGATGTATTTCCTGATGAATTACCTGGAATTCCACCTGATCGTGAAGTTGAGTTCAGAATAGATTTAATTCCGGGAACAGCTCCGATCGCTAAGTCTCCCTACAGACTAGCACCGACCGAAATGAAGGAACTAAAGAAGCAATTAGATGAGTTATTGGAGAAAGGATTTATCCGACCGAGTTCTTCACTGTGGGGAGCTCCAATTTTGTTTGTTAAGAAGAAGAATGGATTGATGAGAATGTGCATCGTTTATCATGAGTTGAATAAAGTTACAATCAAAAACCGGTATCCACTCCCGAGGATAGATGATCTATTCGATCAGATCCAAGGAGCGAGTTGTTTTTCAAAGATTGATTTGAGGTCCGAATATCATCAACTGAAGGTACAAGAAGATGATATATCAAAGACAGGATTCTAAACCCGATACGGACATTATGAGTTCACTATTATACCATTTGGACTCACTAATGCTCCAACAACGTTTATGGACATGATGAACCGAATTTGCAAACCCTAATTGGATACGTTTGTTATTGTATTCATTGATTTCATACTTATCTACTCCAAGTCGAACGAAGATCATCAAGCCTATCTTAGAATCATATTGGAAACGTTGAGGAAGGAGAAACTTTATGCAAAATTCTCGAAGTGTTAGTTCTGGCTGTCTGAAGTGCAATTCCTTGGACACATTGTAAATGAGAAAGGAATCCAAGTAGATCCGGCAAAGATTGAATCAATTAAATGGGAGAAGCCCAAGACCTCGACACAAGTTAGGAGTTTTCTTGGGTTAGCTGGTTACTATAGAAGATTCATTCAGAATTTTTCAAGAATAGCATTCCCATTGACTTCACTGACTCGAAAATCTGTTAAGTTTGAATGGGGACCGAAACAAAAAGAAGCTTTTGAAACCCTAAAGCAAAAATTGACAAATGCACCTATCTTAGCCTTACATGAAGGTCAAGATAACTTTACTATATACTATTATGCTTCACACACAGGTATGGGGTGCGTTTTAATGCAAGACAAGAAAGTGATTGCTTATGCTTCTAGGCAATTAAAAATTCACGAAAAGAATTACACCACGCATGATCTTGAATTGGGAGCTATAATATTCGCACTGAAGAATGGCAACGCTATTCATATGGTGTAAAGTTTACTGTTTATACTGATCACAAGAGTTTGAAGCACATATTTGATCAAAAGGAGCTGAACATGAGACAAAGATGATGGATGGAAACACTTAATGATTATGATTGTGAAATCGTTTACCACGAAGGAAAAACCAATGTTGTGGCTGATGCTTTGAGCAGAAAAGAACATGACAAACCGAAAAGAGTTCGAGCATTGAGATTAGAACTTAAGATTGATCTGTTAACCGAAATAAAAGAAGCCCAGAAGTTAGCACTAGAACAAGAAAATATAAAGGCTGAAAAAGAAAATGGTACAATAGATCAATTGGTTAAAGGTGATGATGACATAATTAGGTTAGGAAAGAGAATCTGGGTACCAATGGTAGGAAATTTGCGAGAGAAAATTCTAGAAGAAGCACACAAATCTAAGTATATGATGCATCTTGGAAGTGACAAGATGTATCATAATCTTAAGGATGATTATTGGTGAAAATTCGGGATGAAGAAAGAAATTGCCTTGTATGTAGCTAAGTGTCTAACATGTTCAAAAGTCAAGGCTGTGCATCAAAAACCGTTAGGTTTATTGCAACAACCTGAAATTCCTATATGGAAATGGGATATGATAACTATGGGTTTCATCATGAAGTTACCAAAGACTTCGTCTAAATGATGCAATCTGGGTTATTGTAGATAGACTGACCAAATATGCCCATTTCATTCCAATTCAAGAAACGTTTAGCATGGATAAGTTAGCTCAATTATGTGTAGAAAATATTGTATCATTTCACGGTGTGCCACTATCCATCATTTCTGATAGAGATAGTCGTTTCACCTCCAACTTTTGGAGAAGTTTTCAAAAAGCAATGGGTACGCGCTTGAATTTGAGCACTGCTTATCACCACAAACTGATGGACAAAGTGAAAGGATAATTCAAACACTGGAAGATATTCTTCGTGCTTGTGTTATAGATTTGGGTGGTAGTTAGGATACTCACCTATCTCTAATGGAATTTTCATATAATAACAGTTATCACACAAGTATTCAAATGACACCATATGAAGCATTATACGGACAAAAGTGTAGAACACCCGTATGTTGGTCTGAGATTGGAGATAATCAATTGTCAGGTCCTGAAAATTTCCAAAGAACGGCTGATCAAGTTATTCAAATCCGAGAACGACTGAAAGCAGCTCGAGATAGACAAAAGAGCTATGCTAATATACGCCGAAAGCTGTTAGAATTTAAAGAAGGAGATAAATTGTTGCTTAAGGTATCACTGTGGAAAGGTGTTGTTCGTTTCGTTAAGAAAGGGAAATTAAGTCCACGTTTTGTCGGACCATTTAATATTGTTGAAAGAATCGGTCCTGTAGCGTATCGTTTAGAGATACTATAGGAAATGCAAGGAATTCATGATGTGTTTCACGTATCGAACCTACGCAAATGTTTAGTTGATGAAACACTCACAATGCCTTTGAAAGACGTGCAAGTAAATGAGAAACTTAAGTTTGTAGAAGAACCGATACAAATCAAGGATAGTCAAACCAAGTTCCTTAAATGTAAAAGACTGAAGTTGGTGAAAGTTAGATGGAATTCCCGATGCGGTTCGGAATTCACATGGGAACTTGAATCTGAGATGAAAAAAAAGTACCCACATCTCTTCACATAATCTCGAGGACGAGATTTTTCTAATGGTGGGGAGGATGTAACACCATAAAAATACCCCGATTTATTTTGGGCTAACAATGCCAAATTTGAAGGTTAAAGAACTGAAAATGAAAATTCTGGATTTCATGCATCTTCACGCAAAGCGAAGATGGGACTGAACAACTCCGCGCTACGCGAAGTTTCTGGCACACAACTCAAGAATGTTGAATCTTCGCGCGATGCGAAGTACATTTTCGCACGACGCGAAACTTGATTAAATAATCGAATCCACATGTCCTACCACGTGTTGTGATGTGTGTCTAATAACCCTATAATAATGACCCTCACAACTAAGCTTTAATATTAAAACGAAAATCCTAAAACCACACAAAACCGGCAAGTGTACCGATCGCAAGTAGTATAGACCTACGAAGTCCGAGTATCGAACACGTGGACACGTAAGACGCTAACGATTACTGACCCTAGACAAGACCTACCTTAGAATAATATTATATTGATTTTTGATTTCTTTTAACTTAACTGAACTAACTGGACTAACTAACAAAACTTACCAAAAATAGAAAACTTAACGACAAACTAACTGTGTTAACATAGGATGGAGAAAAACGTCTACCCAGGTCTGAATCAAATTGTAGGCTTAACAAGCTAATGGATTGAATGACTTCAATACACCGGTCCCTAAAGATGACACGACTAAGGATCACTCGGGCTCACTAGATCACCTCTCGGTCTCACTCAACAAGCCTAAACTACTCAAAATCGCCTAAAACGACCAAACCGGGAAACAATTGCTAACGTGTTCTAATGAAGGATCACCTCTCGGTCTCACAAACACTCGACCCTAATGGCAATGAATACTACACAACCAAGGATAGAGGAACAATTCAACTTAAACCAAAATAGATCAACTAGTCGCTCAAACACCTAAACCTGACAAGAAACGAACTCGCTCTCGCGCAATCCTTATTCTAGCATGCAAAGGCAATGAGACAACCCTAACTTCTTATCACCTCTCGGTCTCAAAGAAGGTGCCTAACCGCTGTACTTTAACCAAATAATCATGCAACAAAACCCTACGGTTGTTCCTACCGCAAACAAACCCTAAACACCAAGTCTAGAATCAAACAATGCACCGATCAATCAACACAAAACTAATCAATCAACACATGGGGGTTATGCAATAAATTGATATAATTTCCAGCCACTAAACACAACCTATTTCATGTCTAAATCAAACTTTACAATAACAATTAAGGTCTATTAATCAAACAATCCATAAAACCTATCAAACATTAACAATAATCATCATCCCTAGGTAGAACTAACAAGATTAGCCGAGCATATTTTTTGGACAGCAGCTAATGCTCAATAAAATCATCATATAAATCATACCAATAACCTTAATAATCATTCAACGATCAACAATAACCACTAACAATTCAATCTCTCAAGTAATTGCAAAACAATTCAACAATTGAACAAGTAAATCAAAGCATAAGAACAATGAAAAAGATGTAAGGATATGAATGATTCCAGGGCTGCTCTTGCTGTAAAAAACGATGGGGATTCAATCCCAAGGCTCGGTTCTTGTGTCTTCTTCCTTCCCTAACCGCTACAAGCTTCAAACCCTAACCAAAAAAACTTTTTTTCTTTCCTTCTCCCCTGCTGCTGCTGCGATCGGCCTACTGTCCAGCCCTTAGGGTTTTTTTATTTTTTATATCTTATATTATAATGTAAGATTTGGGCCTCCATGATGCATACGGGCCGGGCCTTGAGCTTTGTCTTGAACTTGTATGCGTAAAAGGCTCGAAAAATGCTCGAAAAGTCCCGGTTTCTTCCTTTCTTTTACCCAAAACCTACAAGATTAATAAATGTATGTAAAACCTATCTAAAACGAGTTAAAACATATAAAATATAATATAATACGTAGATAAAACATGCGGAAAATACGTGTGTTTTACAAAACATCATGTTGACACGTGGCATCACGGGATTGACATGTAGAAGATTGCGGCGCTATAGCAGTTCGCGTGACGCAAAGATGCTCAAAACTCACCTATAAATAGGCAGCTACGGGTTCAAGCCCAAACCATCCCATTTCACCTACACTTTCACATAGTTAACCTAGGAAAACGTGCCAGGTGTTCCGAGGTTTTGAGGGCTTGATTCCGCGAAGAAACGAGGTGTTGAGACGCTGTTAAATGATCCGTTGATCTATTAAGCGAAGCACGAGCTGAGACGCTGCCGATTCTCTTAGTTCTTATTCCCCAGTAGCCGACTAAGGTAGGATTATGTTTAAGTTATTTATTGCATAGTTATTTAGAACCTAATTATGATTTTAGTCGTTAAACTGTAAATGTTTTCCAAATAATGTTTTACTAAGTAAAGACGTTGCTTCCACAAGAAGTAATGTTATCAAAATTATATTTTGACGGGCATGTAGTAACTGTAGCGTGATATCATTAGTAGACTCTTCTTGCCTAAGGTAAGTAATTCGTACAAATCCCCATCAACCGCGGGACCCGTTTAATTACCTGGAGAAGTTTGCCAATGTGATAGACTCTATTAAGCCAAAGCATGCCATCACAAACGTTATACGTAAATACAAAGTATATTTTCATAAACGACTATAAATCTACTAAGGTTAGGTCAGACCTACGAGTCTACTGAACTGAATCAGACTTCAAGTCTGCTGATCAGACCAAGAGTCTGCTGAACTGATCAGAGTTAAAGTCTGCTGATTAATCAAGAAACACCATCAAGGTGCTGTTATATAGCTATTACAATTAAAGGTTAACAGCATACCGAAGGAAAAGGATTTTGATATCACCGAACTGACAATACAAGGTGAACACGTTAAACTTTTATTGTCTGAACTGATTTTACTTTTATTATAGACATGTTATTTATTGCAAAGAGTCTGATAAATGTTTGCATGAGATTATGTGTCTCTAAAATCGTTATGATACAAAATAGATAATAAAAAGCAACTCAGACCGAATACACATGTGTCTGGATCCAAACATAATTGATAATTGGCATACAAAACCAAGTCAATCATAACCAGTTCTCCAACAGGGTCACAAAGCCGAAGGGAATGTTGTCTCCGAAGAGGGGCTATGTACTCGGGGAACCTTTGAATTGTGTGTGTAGAGCAGTGGTACAAATCCCGGGAATGACAGGCATTCCTACTGAGATTGTGAACAGAAAACTATGATTGTATTGCACGACTATTATAAACTGTTTTATTGAGTCAACGTTTCACCGGCATATAGCTGACGTGTTTTACCCACCCATGCAGGTAACTAAGGGCTGGTATTAATATACAAGGATTTGGAGTCACAATGTTAGAAGATCGCTCAAGATGGCTCTACTTTTGAATATATGAATCCTTGTAATAATAATATAACACTGTTTTGTAAACTGAAACTTGGGTATTTAATTCCCAATTATTTTGCAATGTAAATTAATATTTTAATATATATAAGACTTCTACTGAAATGAACCCGCTACTCTGATATAATTACAAAACAGGTACCAACAGAGACGTCACACCCAGGCCTTGGACCGGGGTGTGACATACATAGAAAATGGGGTTATGTTTCGGAGGAAAGGATGCTATTCTAAAAGGTTATAAAGATGCTGATTTTGGTGGATGTAAAGGGATATTTAAGAGCACTACTGGATATGTTTTTACAGTTGGAGGAACAGCAGTGAGCTGGATGTCCAGACTTCAGAAAAGTGTAGCTTTATCAATAACAGAAACCGAGTACATGGCTGTTGCTGAAGCAAGTAAAGAGTTAGTATGGTTGAAGACTTTTCTTGAAGAGTTAGGTAAACAACAATCTGATTACTCATTGTATTATGACAATGAGAGTGCGGTGAAACTTGCCAAGAATCCAGTCTATCAAGGGAAAACGAAGCACATTGGGATGAGGTATCACTTCATGAAAGGGTTGATCGGTGATGGAACAATCAGCTTGAAGAACATCTCAGGTCCTACGAATCCAGCAGATATGTTCACCAAAGTTTTGGCATAGCTTCTGCTGGCCTTCAGGAATAACGATGAGAAGGTGGGGTAACTAGGGGAGATTTGAAAATTAGGGGGATTTTTACATTTTACAGAAGTACAGAAGAGATGGTGCAGTTCGAGGTCCAAAGTCACCAAGTGGGAGATTGTTGGAGATATGTTGTATTCAGCCCAGCCCATTAATGAGATAGCCAAAATAAGAGAAAAGGCAGAAACAGGCCTGGCCAGCCCTAATATCCCAAGACCAGTTTGTTTAGTTTTCTTGTTTAGCAAGATTAGCAAAGGGTTAAATCATAATTAGCTAGCATATATATAATCTCTTGTACTTGTAAACATATTATCACTCAATAAAATATAAACCCTAGTTTCCCCCGTGGACGTAGGTTACACACCGTAACCGAACGACATAAATCTCGTGTCTTTTATTGCTTTCGTGTGTGCTCTAGAACCTAACAAGGACAACACCTGTAAAGTGGAACACAACGTTTAAAAAGGTGAGGATCCTCTTCTTTATTAACATGCACATCCAGCTTCACAAATTGTACGATGTAAGCCAGAGAAAGCATGTACAACAGACTAACAATACAGTACAACAGCCAATGCGTTAAGAGGTTTTAATTTTTTATATATATAATTCTTTGAATTTATCTTTCATATTTATCACAAGTTTGCTGCTTTTATTATAAACCATTGATTAACATATTGAACGGTCAAGATCTATTTCTCACACTTCTTGCTATAATATCATTTCTCACATGAACCATCCCCTATATATGGTGAAAATCCTAAGAGAACGTTTTGAAATTGAGACCGTTGAGAACCATTGCGCAACAAAGAACCTGTGACAATCGTCAATTTCAGGTTAACTCCGTTAACGCAACTCCTTCAATTCAAACTTTAGATTTATTGAATCTATAACGCAAACTTCATTACATTTAAACTAGGGTTTAAATGACGCTTAACACTTACTACATGTGTAGTAGTCTTTCGGGATTTGCACCGAAACGCAAACGATTGATGAATAAATGAAACACACTAAAACACTAATGATGTGATAATTATGTGTTAGGATTATGTGTTATGTGATAATATTATTGTCATGTTAATTTAATGTGCAAGTTATGATAGAATGTTCTAGAAAAAGGAAATACTTAATGTTAACTTAAGGTGCAAGTTATGATAGAATGTTCTAGAAAAAGTAATACTTAGGAGTTGAGGGGCCAAGGTGTAACATATTAGTCTATAAATACATGATAAACATAAACCCTAACTCCCATCCCTTTTCCCTAACCCCAAATTGGCCAGCCATCCCCTCTCCCCTCTCCTTGTGATCGATCAATATACACACACACACACTCAAGATCTTTCAAGTTTGATTGAAGATTAAGGTGCTAGGAAGGTATAAACAACTATTCTATGCATCCTCTATGTTTAATTGTTAGTTTTATTGGGTGTAATTGATATGCATGGATATTGTTTATGGAGTCTAGAGTGTTATGTGAATGCATGATAGTTCATAGATTGTTAAATTGTTGAGTTTGGATGCAAACAGTTTCTGGACAGATTGTGTTGTTGATGTTTGAATGACTGTAACGGGATGTTAAAGTGTAATTTGATTGAGATAATTGTTATTACAGTAAACTAGGTTGAGTCTAGTTTCTAAAGAATATAAATTTATAATTTTTGGACGTGTGAAAGTTAACTTTTATGATTTTACAAAAACGTGGTGCAAAGCTGAGCTGTTAGACCTGCTGTTGGGTTATGTTGTAAATGTTATATCTCATGAACTACGAGACCAATTGGGTTGGTTCCACTTCTGGAAGTTGACTCATTGAGTTAGGAACCAAACCCAAGTGGTCTTGTATTTATTGGATTTTTCGTTTAACGGGAATTGCAAATAACATTCTGTTGCGCATGAATCTGACTGATATGAGTTTGCTGTAATGTTTTGGTCATTATAAGGAAAATATGTGGAATAAAAATAAGATAAAATATGTTCTGGAAACCTAAGATATGTATGCTTCTGTGGTAATTTTTGGTGAATTAATTGAGACGTTATGATCGGTGAACTAGTGAAATCTTTCAAGTAGAAATTCTGTCATAACGAAACTAGCTGCTGAGTTGTGTAAAAAAATGCATGAAATATGATAGTTTTTATATAATTGTTGTGTTTTGACCAAAATACCCTTGCGGGGAATAGTTGTTAATTGATTGCCATGAATTGACCAAATTTCCCTTATGGGGAATAATGGTTAGTTAATCTTTGTTTGTTGACCAAAATGCCCTTACGGGGATAATTGCTAGTAAAGTATGTTATTAGTACGAGACACGAAAGTAATTGCTCACTCATGTATCGTATCACAATTGTACTTGTTTAAGTCACACACGATCCACAAAACGAAACACGACACATGTTATGTGCATAGGTATTATGTGCCGAGTCTAGAGACTCGTTAAACGTACCGATACTTAGAAAATCTCTTTGTTATTTAGAACGCTAGTGAGTTTCTACGACGCGCATCACTTGGTGATCTATATCGGGATATTCTTCGCAAACAGTGAGTTTCACTTACCCCGCTCTTTGAACTGTTTTCAAACGTTTTTCACTTGGGGGAGATAACATACTCCGATAAACGCATTTTCTGAGATAAACGCATATTTAAGATTTTGTTATAAATTATATATCACTTGTAAAGGCTAAGCGGCAAACGTAACATTTGAAGTCCCACACATCGAACCGGTTAATATTTGGAATAGCGAGTCACTGTTGAGTAGTACTACTGGGTTTGACAAACCCCACCCGACGCTAAGCTCAACTGGAAGTTGAGTGGGTGTAATTTTGGCTAACACTTACCATGGTCTGGGTTGACCTGGTGACGGGCACTTGATAAACAGTCAGCTTCGGTCTCGAACCACTTAGCGATACTTGTTGTATAGATTAGCTACCTATCGATATATAATTTGACATAACACTATCTGGTAATGCAAAACACTTAAACGCCGTAACGTGGTTACGCAACACTTAAACGCCGTAACGTGGTTACGCAACACTTAAACGCCGTAACGTGGTTACGCAACACTTAAACGCCGTAACGTGGTTACGCAACACTGAAACGCCGTAACGAGGTTACGCAAAACGCTAAACGATTTATCTTATATAACTTGTGAACTCACCAACCTTGTGTTGACACTTTTAGTATGTTATTCTCAGGTAGCCGAGGCGGGCGCGCGGTTTAGGAGCATGCATTAAACGAAAATACTTATATTCTGCAAACTTAATTTTAACAGTTACATTTGGTTTTAAGTCGTCCTGCGTGACGCAACTTTTGAATTAAGGTTTTACGCTTCCGCACTTATTTACATTTAAACGTTTTTCTTTGGTTTGATTATAACTAATGATTCCGATCCTGCCAGTTCAAACCCTCTGACGGTAAAACTCCGTTAGTGGATTTTGAGGGTGTGACAGATTGGTATCAGAGCCATTGGTTATAGCGAACTAGAAGCTGCATGCATACTAGACTATAACCGCGACGACCCATTAGTTATAATGATACGCACTGCATAGGTTTGTGTAGTCTTTATTGTCTTATCTCTTTACCTCTTTCACTCATACGCGCGCATACACGGCATACCTGTAGAGATGTCGACGCCATCCTCATCATCGTCCGATCCGATGACTCATGCTCACGGGAAGGAACCGCAATTACCTACCGCATTGCCACCCCGAGTACTCCCGGAACTCGAAACACCCGCACCAAAGAGGTACCGCCTATCCGGAGGCATTTACGAAAACGACGTTAGCTGGGATTGGTACCCTAACATGATCAGATGTATGGTCTATCGCGAACAAGTTCCCCCGTTACCTCACCCGAACCACCCTGCTTATCCAAACACCCTACCACCCATAACCGAACCTGTAGAGAGAGTTCTCGCAGCTGTTGTCTCATACTTGGAGCGTGACGTGGGTTACATGCGCTATACGAGGGAGAACGTTTCCAGAATGTTAAAAGACGAAACCGAGACTAAGGAGGAGATTTCCCGCATGGCAGTGGCAATGAAGGAAATGCGAGAGGCTAGTGATCAGCAAACGAAGGTTATGATGAAGATGCAAGCCGAGATGATAGACTTGCAAGAGCAACTCCAAGAAGCAAGGACCCGAACCGAGATAGCTCGAGAGCGTTGCGATGTCTTACAAATGCAAATTGCTCAGAACGCAGCCGAACCTGAGGCAGAGCCTGAGGCCGAGCCTGAGGCAGATCCCGAAGAGGAGCCTGAGGAGGAACCTGAGGAAGATCCCGAGGAGGAACCCGAAGAGGAACCGGAGGAAGAACCGGCTGAGCCAGAGGCACACTCAGAGGTGTCCCCAGACGATGTGCAGATGTGCTAATTCTTGGATTGGAACTGGCTAACGCGATGAACTGGGAGGAGTTCATGAACATGATGCGAGAGGAGTACTGTCCGAGAGAGGAGATGTCGAAGTTGGAGTCAGAGTTTTGGTCGTTGAAGATGGTGGGTTCGGAAATTGAAGCCTACACTACTCGTTCGCACGAGTTGGCTGTGATGTGTCCGCGGATGGTAGATCCGCCGAGTAAGAGGATAGAAATGTACATCGATGGATTAGCACCGCAAATTCAGGGCATGGTGACGTCTTCCAGACCAGCCACGATCCAACAAGCGATCCGTTTAGCTCACAAACTGACGGATCAGGCTGTGACCCAAGGTGCGTTACCACCGAGGGGTTCGACCGTTAAAGCCCGTGACAACCAGAGTAACGACAATAACAACAACAGCAACCCGAACAGCAGGAAGAGAAAGTTTGACAACACCAGATCTTCATCCTCGAACCTCCCACCGCAACACCACTACCGTAAGCCCGAATTTACTCGGAGCTTCAACACTCAGAATCATAACAACAACAACAACGGTAGCGGGCAGGTTTCGAGCGGATATACTGGGAAATATCCAAAGTGCAACAGGTGCAACTTTCATCATGTTGGCCAGTGTGACCGTGTCAAGTGTCAAAGATGCGGAAAGATAGGTCACCAAGCGAAGGAATGTAGAGGAGACCTTGCGGCAAAGGATGCTCCTAAACCACCTGCGACGATTAAGGGATGTTATGAATGTGGTCAAGAGGGACATTTTAAGAAAGACTGCCCTAAGCTGAAACATAATAACAACAATGGAGGTAATGGAAATGGCAGTGGTGGTGGAAACAATGGGGAAGGAAGAGCTTTTGTGATTGGGTCAGGTCAAGCCCGCAATAAGTAGCTTTTGAACTTGTTTAAACTTGTTTAATACCATAAAAACATGTCTTGGTTAATAAAAATCATTCCTTACACGGTAAGGAACCTGTTAAGTTCCCTGTAAACGATTGTTTTGCTTCTGTGTGGTTTGATACTAGAGCTAATAAGAGTTTTGTGTCGAAAGCCTTTAGCCAACTCTTAGACCTAACTCCAACCCCGTTAGACGCTAAGTTTCCTGTTGAACTAGCTAACGGTAAAACTATAGAAACAACTCATGTACTTGCGGGATGTAAGTTAAAACTGTCAGGTCATGTCTTTGCCATCGACCTTATTCCTTTTACGCTTAGTAGTTTCGATGTCGTCGTCGGCATGGACTGGTTATCCGAGAACCGAGCAGAGATTATATGCCACGATAAGATAGTCCATATTACCACCCCTTCCGGTGAGAACATTTCGGTCCGAGGCGAGAGAAGCGGCATGACCACCAGCGTCATTACCCTTATGAAGGCGCAAAAGTATCTATGAAAGGGTCATACGGCAATTTTGGCGCATATTACTGAGAAACCCGCGGATGAGAAGCGAATCGAAGATATACCGGTTGTGCGAGATTTTCTGGAGGATTCGCCTGGACTCCCTCCTATTCGTCAAGTCAAATTTCAAATCGAGTTGACACCCGGTGCAGCACCCATAGCCTGAGCCCCGTATCGGCTCGCATCGGCGGAGCTTTAGGAACTGTCCACGCAGTTGCAAGATTTGTTGGATAAGGGTTTTATCCGACCTAGCTCATCGCCATGGGGAGCCCCTGTCTTGTTTGTCCGAAAGAAGGACGGGACTTTCCGAATGTGTATCGACTACCAGGAGTTGAACAAGGTGACGGTCAAGAACCGTTATCCTTTACCCCGAATCGATGATTTGTTTTGACCAGCTTCAAGGATCGAGTTACTACTCGAAGATCGATCTACGATCTGGTTACCATCAGCTAAGAGTGCACGAAGAAGATATCTCTAAGACGGCTTTCAGAACACGGTATGGTCACTACGAGTTTTCGGTTATGCCTTTTGGCCTAACCAACGCACCAGCCGTATTTATGGATCTCATGAATCGAGTATGCAAGGCGTACCTCGACAAGTTTGTGATTTTTTTTCATCGATGATATTCTCGTCTACTCCAAGAACGAGACTGACCACGAAGATCACTTAAGGGTAATTTTGGAACTATTGAAGAAGGAACAACTGTATGCTAAACTCTCGAAATGTGAATTTTGGCTTCGCGAGGTTCACTTTTTAGGACATGTGATCAACGAGAATGGTATCCATGTCGATCCCGGGAAGGTAGAGGCCATCAAAAACTGGGAAGCACCTAAGACTCCGACCGAGGTGCGGCAATTCCTAGGACTGGCCGGCTACTACCGGCTTTTCATCGAGGGATTTTCAAAGATTGCTCAACCCCTCGCTGCTTTGACTCACAAAAGGCACTAAGTACAATTGGGGTGACGCGCAAGAATCCGCTTTTCAACTATTGAAAACCAAGCTTTGTAGCGCCCCTATTTTAGCTCTCCCCGAGGGAACGGAAAATTTTGAGGTACACTGTGACGCATCTATACAAGGTCTCGGTTGTGTGCTGATGCAACTCGAGAAGGTTATAGCCTACGCCTCTCGACAACTACGGGTTCACGAGAAGAACTACACGACCCACGATTTGGAACTCGGAGCTGTAGTGTTTGCCCTTAAGATATGGAGGCATTACTTGTACGGTACCAAGTTTACCATATACACCGACCACAAGAGTCTCCAGCATATCTTCGATCAAAGGGAGCTGAACATGCGACAGCGTCGTTGGGTCGAGTTGCTTAAGGATTATGATTGTGCCATCAAGTACCACCCTGGCAAGGCCAATGTAGTGGCCGACGCCCTCAGTAGAAAAGAAACCGATAAACCCGGACGAGTACGAGCATAGCAACTCGCAATTCATGCTAGCTTACCCGACCAGATTCGCGATGCACAACTTGAAGCTTTGAAAGATGATAATCTTCCATCAGAACTCATGCGGGGCATGGACAAACAACTTGAAACCAAATCGGACGGGGTCCAATATTTTGAGAACCGGATTTGGGTTCCACAATACGGAGAGTTGAGAACTCTAGTGATGGACGAAGCACACAAGTCTCGACATTCTATCCACCCTGGCTCAGATAAAATGTACCACGACATAAAGGCACTTTACTGGTGGCCGAACATGAAAGCCGACATCGCCACCTACGTGAGCAAATGCTTGACTTGCGCCCGAGTCAAGATAGAATATCAGAAACCATCTGGTTTGCTGCAACAACCAGAACTTCCCATGTGGAAATGGGAACAAATTTCAATGGATTTTTATCACGGGATTACCTAAGACACCAATGGGATGCGATACCATCTGGGTGATCGTTGACCGGTTGACAAAGTCCGCGCACTTCCTAGCGATTAAGGAATCGGACAAAATGGAAAGACTGACTCGCGTTTACATGAAAGAAGTAGTGTCTAGACACGGAGTGCCTGTCTCAATCATTTCTGATCGAGATTCTCGTTTCACTTCGCACTTTTGGAAGTCACTACAAAGCGCCCTAAGCACACGCCTTGATATGAGCACAGCCTACCATCCTCAGACGGATGGGCAAAGTGAACGAACTATTCAGACCTTAGAGGACATGTTGCATGCATGCGTGTTGGATTTCGTAAAAAGTTGGGAACCCCACTTACCTTTGGTAGAGTTTTCGTATAATAACAGCTACCACGCAAGTATTAAAGCAGCGCCGTTTGAAGCACTGTACGGATGGAAGTGTCGATCACCACTCTGCTGGGCAGAGGTGGGTGACAACCAAATCACTGGTCCAGAACTGGTACTCGAAACTTCGGAAAAGATTGTTCAAATCCGAAATCGCATGGCAGCAGCACGAGATCGCCAAAAGAGTTACGCTGACAAGCGCCGAAAACCTCTCGAATTTCAAGTGAACGATCGAGTGTTACTCAAAGTCTCACCTTGGAAAGGTGTGGTTCGCTTTGGAAAGCGAAACAAACTCAACCCACGATATGTTGGTCCTTATCGGATAACGGAACGCATTGGTCCAGTGGCGTACCGACTAGACTTACCAGCAGAACTCAGCGGTGTACACAACGTTTTTCACGTATCGAATTTAAAGAAATGCCTATCCGACGAAACTCAAGTAGTCCCTTTGAAGGAACTGCAAGTTGATGAACAGTTACGCTTCATTGAAGAACCAGTTGAGGTTTTGGATTGGGAAACCAAAACGCTCAAGCACAGCAAAATTCCAATTGTTAAAGTTCATTGGAACTCGAGACGTGGACCGGAGTTCACGTGGGAACGCGAGAATCAAATGATGAAAAAGTATCCTCACCTTTTTGAAGGGCTGACCAAACACAGAAAACCGCGAAACCCGGCAAACCGTCAGAAATCACCGGAAGTATGAATTAAATTTCGGGACGAAATTTCTTTCTACTAGGGGATGATATGACAAACTGAAAATTTTTCTTACTTTTTCAGACACTCATCACGACTTGACTCAAATTTTCGGGACGAAAATTCTTTAACATGGGAATGATGTGACAATCGTCAATTTCAGGTTAACTCCGTTAACGCAACTCCTTCAATTCAAACTTTAGATTTATTGAATCTATAACGCAAACTTCATTACATTTAAACTAGGGTTTAAATGACGCTTAACACTTACTACATGTGTAGTAGTCTTTCGGGATTTGCACCGAAACGCAAACGATTGATGAATAAATGAAACACACTAAAACACTAATGATGTGATAATTATGTGTTAGGATTATGTGTTATGTGATAATATTATTGTCATGTTAATTTAATGTGCAAGTTATGATAGAATGTTCTAGAAAAAGGAAATACTTAATGTTAACTTAAGGTGCAAGTTATGATAGAATGTTCTAGAAAAAGTAATACTTAGGAGTTGAGGGGCCAAGGTGTAACATATTAGTCTATAAATACATGATAAACATAAACCCTAACTCCCATCCCTTTTCCCTAACCCCAAATTGGCCAGCCATCCCCTCTCCCCTCTCCTTGTGATCGATCAATATACACACACACACACTCAAGATCTTTCAAGTTTGATTGAAGATTAAGGTGCTAGGAAGGTATAAACAACTATTCTATGCATCCTCTATGTTTAATTGTTAGTTTTATTGGGTGTAATTGATATGCATGGATATTGTTTATGGAGTCTAGAGTGTTATGTGAATGCATGATAGTTCATAGATTGTTAAATTGTTGAGTTTGGATGCAAACAGTTTCTGGACAGATTGTGTTGTTGATGTTTGAATGACTGTAACGGGATGTTAAAGTGTAATTTGATTGAGATAATTGTTATTACAGTAAACTAGGTTGAGTCTAGTTTCTAAAGAATATAAATTTATAATTTTTGGACGTGTGAAAGTTAACTTTTATGATTTTACAAAAACGTGGTGCAAAGCTGAGCTGTTAGACCTGCTGTTGGGTTATGTTGTAAATGTTATATCTCATGAACTACGAGACCAATTGGGTTGGTTCCACTTCTGGAAGTTGACTCATTGAGTTAGGAACCAAACCCAAGTGGTCTTGTATTTATTGGATTTTTCGTTTAACGGGAATTGCAAATAACATTCTGTTGCGCATGAATCTGACTGATATGAGTTTGCTGTAATGTTTTGGTCATTATAAGGAAAATATGTGGAATAAAAATAAGATAAAATATGTTCTGGAAACCTAAGATATGTATGCTTCTGTGGTAATTTTTGGTGAATTAATTGAGACGTTATGATCGGTGAACTAGTGAAATCTTTCAAGTAGAAATTCTGTCATAACGAAACTAGCTGCTGAGTTGTGTAAAAAAATGCATGAAATATGATAGTTTTTATATAATTGTTGTGTTTTGACCAAAATACCCTTGCGGGGAATAGTTGTTAATTGATTGCCATGAATTGACCAAATTTCCCTTATGGGGAATAATGGTTAGTTAATCTTTGTTTGTTGACCAAAATGCCCTTACGGGGATAATTGCTAGTAAAGTATGTTATTAGTACGAGACACGAAAGTAATTGCTCACTCATGTATCGTATCACAATTGTACTTGTTTAAGTCACACACGATCCACAAAACGAAACACGACACATGTTATGTGCATAGGTATTATGTGCCGAGTCTAGAGACTCGTTAAACGTACCGATACTTAGAAAATCTCTTTGTTATTTAGAACGCTAGTGAGTTTCTACGACGCGCATCACTTGGTGATCTATATCGGGATATTCTTCGCAAACAGTGAGTTTCACTTACCCCGCTCTTTGAACTGTTTTCAAACGTTTTTCACTTGGGGGAGATAACATACTCCGATAAACGCATTTTCTGAGATAAACGCATATTTAAGATTTTGTTATAAATTATATATCACTTGTAAAGGCTAAGCGGCAAACGTAACATTTGAAGTCCCACACATCGAACCGGTTAATATTTGGAATAGCGAGTCACTGTTGAGTAGTACTACTGGGTTTGACAAACCCCACCCGACGCTAAGCTCAACTGGAAGTTGAGTGGGTGTAATTTTGGCTAACACTTACCATGGTCTGGGTTGACCTGGTGACGGGCACTTGATAAACAGTCAGCTTCGGTCTCGAACCACTTAGCGATACTTGTTGTATAGATTAGCTACCTATCGATATATAATTTGACATAACACTATCTGGTAATGCAAAACACTTAAACGCCGTAACGTGGTTACGCAACACTTAAACGCCGTAACGTGGTTACGCAACACTTAAACGCCGTAACGTGGTTACGCAACACTTAAACGCCGTAACGTGGTTACGCAACACTGAAACGCCGTAACGAGGTTACGCAAAACGCTAAACGATTTATCTTATATAACTTGTGAACTCACCAACCTTGTGTTGACACTTTTAGTATGTTATTCTCAGGTAGCCGAGGCGGGCGCGCGGTTTAGGAGCATGCATTAAACGAAAATACTTATATTCTGCAAACTTAATTTTAACAGTTACATTTGGTTTTAAGTCGTCCTGCGTGACGCAACTTTTGAATTAAGGTTTTACGCTTCCGCACTTATTTACATTTAAACGTTTTTCTTTGGTTTGATTATAACTAATGATTCCGATCCTGCCAGTTCAAACCCTCTGACGGTAAAACTCCGTTAGTGGATTTTGAGGGTGTGACAGAACCCCATAAAAATATTTAAAAAAATTATAAAACGAAAATTTTAAAAAGGTAAAAAACCCAAAAAATTTTAATTTTCATCCCGGTTACATTAAAAAACGTAATTATACACATATGTGTATTTTTATTTAATCTCCATTAACATATTGTACACATATGTACGTTATCATTAATCTTAATTGTGTATATGTTTATAAAAAATAACATTTACAAAATTAAAAAATAAGTATTATACATATATGTATAATTTTGCTAAACCGATTTTTTTTCTAATTTTTTTTATATTTTTTTATTAACCGGGACAGAATATAAAAATTGTTGGTTTTTTTACTTTTTTTTATTTTCACATTTTTTTTTGTTTTATATATATATTTTAGTTTTGTTATAAAAAGATTTTTTTGGGCAAATTGGAAATAATTAACCAAAAACCCGAGACGAATATACGGGTATTATGGTGTAACAAAACCCAGATAGGCATTAAACGGGTTATAACATCTCCTTAAAATAAAAATTTAATTTCACCAAAGATTTGATATACAAATGCTATAAAATAGAGATATACAAAAAACGAATATCTACTTTTTTAAAAAAGGTAATATTATTTATAATTAAAAAATAATTTTATAGTAAAAAACTAAGCGAGTCATGGGTCTTAATAGAGGTGAACAAACCGGTTTAAAACTCAAAACCCGTTCGGTTTGGTCAACAAAAGTCAAAACCGGTTTATGAAAATAAGGATATACTAAAAATTATTATCCTATTTTTTTAAAAAAGTTATATTATTTATTATTAAGAAACAATTTTATAGCAAAAAAAAAAAGTTATCCCCCGTATTACGAGTGTTGTTTTATATTTTTCGTTTATAATATTGTGAATATATTTTTTTGGATTTTAATTTTATTTATTGTAAGAAAGTTATTAATATACTTAGGGTTATAAAAGAATATCACAAATAAATGAGATATTATAACCCGTTTAAAAGTTATCTGGGTTTGGTGATACCCATGACCCGCTTATTTATTTTACTATAAAATTGTTTCTTAATTATAAATAATAATTTTTTAAATCGGATATTAAATTTTAGTATATAACTATTTTATAAGATTTTCATATCAAATATTTGGCTAGATTAATTTAATTTAATGAGATTTATAACCTATTTAAGGGCTATTTGGTTTGGTAAGACCATACCCGTAAATTCGGGCAAAATGAATAAGAAGCCTCCATTTACAAATAAAGCAATTTGGTGGTTTGAGAGAATGTAGAGAGCAACCAGAGAATTTTTAAATGTTACGTTTATATATATTTAAAATAGTTATTATATAAATCTATTAAATAAAAGTTGTATAAATATAAAGCTCGTGTATGCTCACAAGCCTACTCGAGCTTGATACGTGAAGCTCAATACGTGAAGCTCAACCTTGACTCGGTTCGTGTTTTTCGACTCGATCTTGAATATAGTTTATTAGCGACCCAGCTCATTTACAGCCTACCAAACACTAATTTATAGTAAACGTGAGCATTATCTTTGTTGCGCCTAAAAATTCATAAAACCAAGGAAATTGCAATACGGGATATTAACGAACAAATTAAATTAAAAACTAACAAAAATGAGTGAATGAGCCTAAACAAATTTAAAATGTAATCGAATATTCACAAACATAAATGAACAAATAAGACGTTGTTCATAAAAAGTTTTATTCATATTCGCTCATTTAATAAATAAACAAATTTCCCACCAAACACTTCACTTGAAGTTTGGTTCATTTATAGGCATAAATGATATAGATATTTTTCATGTCTTTTAAGGTGACGTTCCTCGAGTAAATGGTCAACTTGTGGTTGCTTGTGCGTTTGGAGACCAAAGCCTTAAAGCACACCTAAGTTCAGAATCTGACATATGACATTGTAACACCCGTTAATTTCGGCTCATGATTTAAAGCTTGTAGATTTAACCGACATTTCTCGGAAACCTTCTCGTCATCCCGGTACGTTAATTCATTTAACTTTTCTTCCAAGATGCCTTATTATTCAATTTAGAGGGGCTAGATTGAATTATTTTTATATTATAACACAAGTCATAAAACCCTAACTCCCCCCTCACTCCTTTATGCCGATCGGCAGCTAGCAACCCCCCCCCCCACTTGCGATTTTCTTCTTTCCAGCCAAGTTGTGAGCGTAAAACATCAATTGAAGGTTAGTACTACGATTCCCCAAGTCTTTTACACCTTAATTGATCTTTATATCACGCGTATTGATCAATAAACAACTTGTTTTAGGTTAACCGGGTGGCTGTCCAATTGAGCATTTCCGGGACTGTTTTGAGTGAGGTTTTTGCACCAAAATCCTCCTAGGTATGTCTAGTATATCATACTTAAAAACCATGTTCATTGGTGTTCGTTAGATTGGTCAACTAGTTATCGTTTGAAAGATTGTGTTCGGTTGACTAGAATTGTAGTTTGATGCGTTTAACGCGAGGGTTGAAGTGATTAACGACCAATTCAGCTCGGGGACACATGGTTTGATGTACGGGCTGTTGAAAAATCATTTTTATAAGTTATGGGGCTGAATTGGTTGTCGGTTACTCATACGGGTCGGTGCAACGCGCAATTTCGTTTATTGAATAGTTGGTGCGTTGTACTTGCAAGTTACCGACCCATTTGACTCGTGTAGCGTCGTGTGGACTTGTTGGCTGTGATTTTATCATATTGGGTCCACACAGGGCTGAGTTGGATGTTAACGACCTAAACGACTCTTAAACGCGCGTATTGGTGTCACCTAATGCTCCCGGGGTAATTTGGGAATTCTTTAGTCCCGAGAGTACCTAAGGGTCGTTTTGGTGAATGTAAGGCCTCAGGGCTGTTGTAATTTAGTTTGATGAGGTCGAGGCTTTAGGTAACTCGAACCATGTTAGAACGTCTCGTAGGATAAACGAGTCCTTTCGAGGTCGATTGTAATGTTTGTATGTAAACCGACAGGTGTTTGAGTTTTGGGATCACTTAGGGATTACCTAGCTCGGGTGAATACGTGTCGTGTGTCATGTGAGTTCATTATGCCCCTTTTTAACTCTTTTTAAGTTTTTGGGCTAGCATGCACACCTAAGCGATTTTGCTTCATGATACGTTTAAACTATTTTATATAGGCTTGCTTGTATATGGTAGGCCTTGGGATGTTATAGTATGTATGTATGTATTATTGTATGGCCAATATTTGGCGATGTTAGTTGTCGTTATCGACTACGGATGTTACGTATGCCTAATTTGTGTTTGCATACGTTGATGAAATGTTACGTGTTTGGGTTGTACGTTTGCTCGACCCTGATGTTATTACTTGGATGATATATATATATATATATATATATATATATATATATATGTAAGTATGATTATTTACTGATGATGACCTAACCGTTGTATCCTGTTTATTTTAAAATTCTTAGAATGACTATCATAATTATTAACTATTGATGTTATTTATTTAAAACTTGAACTCACTCAGCTCAAGCTGACTTTGTGTGCATGTTAGTGTGAGTTTCAGGTTAGGAGATGGATGCATTGCCGCTTGGACGTGCACGAAGCTACTTGGACGGTGGAGGGCATGCTTAGTCGGATGTTTCAATAATAATAAACATTTCCGTTTCAACATTTATTTAAATACATTTAAATTGGTTTTGGCATAATTCCCGGGTTTCGGGAACTTGTTTTATTAATTATGGTTTTTCCGCTGAATTATACTCTGAGATGTTTATTTTAATGGAATGAACTGTTTTCAAGTTTTAAGTATATTATCTTTTTTTTAAGTATGATGAATGAATACCAACTGTAGGATTCACGGGGTTCGGAGTCTTACACACATGTATCTATATCGACGCCACCATCAAGCTTTTAATATTAGCCAGCGACAGCCTATGGAAGGTTCGTTATTATTTTGTTCACGTTTTTATTAACTTTATTTATCTTTTGTCACGAAGGAATATTACTTTTGTACATTTACATAACTTTATGCAAATGTAGGTGATGGGCAACCACGAAGCGGTTGAAATGGTGAAATCCATCAAAGACCCGCTAGCGGCCGCCAGGTGTTTGACCACCGAGGCGTTAGCAATGGAAAGCAAAGATGACAAATCATGCATCGTTATTTGATTCGGATGACCATCACAAACCACCATGTCTTCGAGGTAAATCGAAGTATTGTATAGAAGAAGTAAGAAACATATACAATTTAATTATTCTTTATGACATTCAAAGGGATTGATGTATAGTTTAGTTAGGGTGAATGATGTGAGATAATCATAAGGCTTTTATTTCTTGGCACGTTTTACATGAAAAAGCACGATAAATAAATAAAGAATGTTTTTGTTAAGATAATACATGATAATTGAATATGGAGTAGGGTAAAGTTAAAATGAGAAGGGTGAGAAGAAATCTAATCCATTGATTTTAGATTTGAATGGTGGAGATTAATTTAAGAAAATAAATTAATAAAAAGTGCATAAGGGTAATAACCGACTTTTGTTGACTTTTTCTTTCCACATGCAAGGCACATGTCAATTCCCCCACCATTTTAAAACGTCCATGACTTTTTCATGCAACATTATTTTTTTTTTAAAATTTCACCATAATAATAAACGTTTTTTTTATCTTTAATATGAGTACCATATTGTTATATAAAAAAAAATTAGTGGGTTTTTATATTGTGTTGTTGATTGTTGTAACACTCCGGCTTTAAGTGGAATACGACCGGGTGTAACGTACAAATCATTCATAAGCTCGTAATGCTATTAAAGCGACATTAATTATAATTAATTCATTTAATATCATCAAAAATACACACATTGTTCATAAATAAAAAGAAAACGATAACACTTCATCAAAAAGTAAACAAGTTCTTTATTTCAAATATCCTAAGACAAACTAATGATCTTCGTCCTTAGCACACCATCGGTTCAACCTGTAACACGTTGAAAATAATACATTTTGTCAACAATTAAGTTGGTGAGTTTTAATAAGTTTTTGTGTATACATATATATATAAAACTCACGATTCAACAATCGTAATGCAATAAGTATTCAAGCGTAAAGTAAATGAAATCAAATAGTGTCGTCCTCCCGTTCTGTCACACCCCGACTAGCACAATGCGGAAGCGTAAAACGGGAATGTAACAGACACCTCTGATATCAATACATTGTTTATAAAGAAACATTACAAACTAATTTACAATATATTACATTTCTTCGTTCTATCATTGTTTTACAGTCTAGGCGATACAAACAAAACTAGTTCGTTAACTATACATTCTTACTACTATCGCCCTTGCTTCTATTCACGTAGCATCAACCACACACTTCAGGCAAGTAACAGGTCACCAAATTACTCCGATTTAGGTACACCTGAAAAGCAGTTTAAAACGGGTCAACTACTAGAGTTGGTGAGTTTCACGAGTTTCAAGAAAACAGTAATGAGTATTCACAAGTCAACACTTGTAATCATGAAATAAGTATGTATGTATGTAAATGATGTAATTATGCTAAGCTACAGTGAAGCCTGGACTGTTCGTGCTGCGTGCCTCCATTTCCCACGCTCAATCAACCACTGTGGCCCCTTTCCGCCCACAACATGCCCCGGTAGCTATGTCTAACACTACATAGCTGGTTCGTAAAAATTATGGTCATGTGCAAACGGTTTTGGTGTCTCGGAAAACCGTGCCGGCTCCGTTTGGGTTTGTCAAACCAATAGTACTATTCACAAGCCACCGGCTCGAAGTTAATCACTATGATCGTGGGGACTTTCGTGTGTTAGCACTTAGATAATTCACATCATCACATGTTTCAGATAAGTACATAGATATAAGCAAACATGCTTTTCACCCCAAAAGTTCGTAAAACAGTTTAAAAATGGGGTCATGAAACTCGCGGTTCAGTAGATAATCAAACTGTATCAGCTCGTGGTTCGTTTGGTCTGCTATCAGTAGTCCCTATAATCAATATTATAATAATATTAATATTTTAATATTATTATAATCTCAATACTAAATTGGGCTGTATAATTAATCTGGGTGTAGCTGGAACGCCCAGAAAGTGGCAATAGGCTTAGGTTGTGATGTTGTTCAATGTCTAATACTTAAAACCGAACTGGGCCAAGTTGCTCGTTTACGCGTTCAGAAAGTGGCAATAGGCTTAGGTTGTGATGTTGTTTAATGTTCAATAGGCTCAGACTCCCGTTTTCCCAGCTGGGCCAAGTTGCTCGTTTACGCGTTCAGAAAGTAGTTATGGGAAAATAAGCTTGGGTAAATGTATTGGTTAATAAAATGATTAAGTTATAAAGAAAGATCACATACCGGGGTCCCGGATTAGCCACGGGGCCCGTTTCCGTTTATTTAGTTTGATTTGAGAAGAAACGCGCACAATCCACCCGGATTGTTCAGGTTCTTGTGCTTCTAAGCAAGCTAGGTACAAGTCCTATATCACAAACCAAGCAATATTTCATCAACATAACAGCCCTTAAGTTAGGGTTTCGGCTAGTGCACAAAAACGAACTTTTGAACCGTAAAAACATCGTTTCAACCCTTTAATCCGTGTTTATGGCCAAAAAAACTATCAAAACAGGTTCCTTACCATGTGTATGATCAAAACATGTTTATGGACCATTTTTAGGATTTTTACACGGTTAGGAATGATTTTTAGTAACCAAGACATGTTTTTATGGTATTAAACAAGTGTAAAAGTAGCTTATTTAAGTTGTTTACCTTAGGGTTTCTTGAGTTTTTGGCTGGAGAAGAAGTTTATGTCCAGAATTTTCAAGAAATAATGTTGAAAATATCTTGTATCTAGTTTAAATGTGAAAGAATAAAAGGGGGGGGGGGGCTACTGCTGCGATCGGACCATCATGGGCCCACTTTGGGCCCATTTTGGCCCAAGTTTCTGATTTCTCAAGCCCAAACACGAAAAGCCTGGTCCAAATTTAGTTCGGGTTCGGTTTGTGGCACGAAAAACTTATCGGGTGCGTTAAACAGCGCGAAAACGAGTGTTTTTCGGCTAGTTTTGTGTAAAATTATAAAAACATACTATACGTTTGTAAAAATCAAAAATATTTTCATGGATCACTTAAAACATTTCAAATAAGTGTTTGGTAAGTCTTTTTCGGCTTAACGGATGATACAATGCTTGGTTTGTAACTATCTTTTGCGTTTAAATCTATAGCGGGTGGTTAAACGAGCATGTTTTCGTTTAACTTGTTTGCTATCAAACTAAGACCATATTTCTAATATTTTAGCTTGTATAGATCTTATATCACTTATAGATGGCCCCCGAGATATCTGGGTCATAACCCGACCCGTTCGGTTAATCGTTCGTTTGTTACGCAAAAGGAGTTTATTTGCTTAATCGGTAAATACGTACTGAGGTGTACCTTGTTTTGGCTCGAACGTCACATTCTCCCCCCGTTAGAAAATTTCGTACCCGAAATTTGATTATTCAACTTTGTCTTTGTTTGGAAACAGGTACGGGTATTTCTTTTTGAATTCGGATTTCCGCTCCCACGTGAATTCGGGTCCCTTTTTTTGAATTCCACCGAACTTTTACTAGAGAGATTTTGTTGTGTCTTAGTTGTTTTATTTTTCCCTCTAATATTTCCACCGGTTCTTCAACGAAATTCAGTTTTTCGTTTATGTTTAAGTCTTTTAATGGCACGATTTCAGTTTTGTCAGTAAGACACTTTTTCAGGTTCAAAACATGAAAGACATCGTGAATAGAACTCAACTCCACAGGAAGTTTCAGTCGGTAAGCTACCGACCTATCTTAGAAATGACTTCATATGGCCCAATGTATCGCGGAGCTAGTTTACCGGTTTTTCCGAATCGAATGACGCCTTTCCACGGGGATACTTTCAGAAAAACTTTGTCACTTATTTCAAAGGTTAACGACTTTCTACGAACATCAGCGTAGCTTTTCTGTCGATCTCGGGCGATTTTCAATTTGCTTGTGATTTTATGGATTTTGTCGGTGGTTTCTTGAATCAAGTCAGATCGTGTAATTTGGGTATCTCCAACCTCAGTCCAACACAAGGGTGATCTACATTTCCGTCCGTACAGTGCTTCATACGGTGCCGCTTGAATGCTACTGTGATAGCTATTGTTGTACGAAAATTCGACCAGTGGAAGATGTTGATCCCAGTTTCCACCGAAGTCTAGTACACAAGCGCGAAGTAAATCTTCTAAGGTTTGAATGGTTCGCTCAGATTGACCGTCGGTTTGGGGATGATAGGCGGTACTTAGGTCAATTCGGGTTCCCAAAGCTTCTTGTACTGCTTGCCAGAAACGAGAGGTGAAATGGCTATCGCGATCAGAAATAATTGAAACGGGTACGCCGTGTCGGGATACGATTTCATTGATGTAGATGTGAGCAAGTTTTTCGGTTGTGAACGTGGTTCGGATTGGAAGGAAGTGTGCGGATTTGGTTAGTCGGTCAACTATCACCCATATTGCATCGTTTCCTCAGGAAGTTTTTGGGAGATGTGTTACAAAATCCATGGTAATTTGTTCCCATTTCCATTATGGTATTTCCGGTTGGTGTAACATTCCCGAATGTTTTTGATATTCAGCCTTAACTCTCGCACACGTTAAACATTTACTGACGTACGTGGCTATATCCTTTTTCATACCGGGCCACCAATAATACTCCTTCAAGTCCTTGTACATCTTATCTGTTCCAGGGTGAATGGAGTATTTGGACTTATGGGCTTCGTCCATGATCAAGTCTCGTAGATTGCTGGAAGTGGGAATCCAAACTCGATTTTTGTAGTATAGAATTTCGTCAGTTCTTTCTTCAAAATGTTGTTCAGTCCCATGCAAGTTTTCATCTTCCAAGTGATCTCCTTTCAGAGCCTCGTTTTGAGCAACACGAATTTGTTCGGTGAGACTGGTTTGGACGATCATTTCAAGTGCTCGGACCCGTAGTGGTTTGATCCTGTCTTTTCTACTCAAAGCATCAGCCACTATATTAGCCTTGCCCGGATGATATCGAATCTCACAGTCATAATCGTTCAACAGTTCTACCCATCTCCTTTGTCTCATGTTTAGCTCTTTCTGGTCGAAAATATGCTGTAGGCTCTTGTGGTCGGTGTATACTGTACATTTGGTACCATACAAATAGTGCCTCCAGATCTTGAGTGCAAAAATAACCGCGCCTAGTTCCAAATCATGGATGGTATAATTCTTCTCGTGCACCTTTAATTGTCGAGAAGCGTATTCTATGACTTTGTTTCTTTGCATTAGTACGCATCCCAACCCTTTCCGGGACGCGTCACAATAAACTACCAGATCATCAGTTCCCTCTGGAAGACTCAGTATCGGGGCTTGGCATAATTTCTGTTTCAGCAATTGAAAAGCCGCTTCTTGATCTTCTCCCCACACATAAGCGCGATCCTTTTGAGTCAAAAGAGTTAGAGGTTGGGCTATGCTGGAAAAATTAGCAATAAAGCGTCGGTAATACCCAGCTAAACCCAAAAATTGGCGGATCTCTTTCGGTGACTTTGGGGCTTGCCAATTTTTGATGGCTTCAATCTTACTCGGGTTTACATGGATACCGTGTCGCTTAACAACGTGTCCTAGAAATTTTACTTCTTGTAGCCAAAATTCACACTTTGATAGCTTGGCATACAACTTTTCCTTTCTCAACAGCTCCAAGATAGTTCGTAAATGCTGCTCGTGTTCCTCCTTGGTTTTCGAATATATCAAAATGTCATCAATAAACACGATAACGAATTTGTCGAGGTACGGTTTACAAACTCGATTCATAAGGTCCATGAAAACTGCGGGAGCATTAGTCAGTCCGAACGGCATAACTAAGAATTCGTAGTGGCCATAACGAGTTCGGAACGCCGTTTTAGACACGTCTTCCTCTTGGATTTTAACTTGATGGTAACCGGATCGAAGGTCAATTTTTGAGAAATAGTTTGCCCCTTGGAGTTGGTCAAACAAATCATCTATTCGTGGAAGAGGGTATCGGTTCTTGATGGTAACTTTGTTTAATTCCCGGTAATCGATGCACATTCTAAAACTTCCATCTTTCTTCTTTACAAATAATACTGGTGCTCCCCAAGGAGAATAACTGGGACGAATGAAACCCTTATCTAACAACTCCTGTAACTGGTTGGATAATTCTTGCATATCAGAGGGTGCCAATCGACAAGGTGCCTTAGCAATAGGGGCTGATCCTGGAATTAAGTCTATGCGGAATTCAACCTGTCGGTTCGGTGGTAATCCGGGTAAATCGTCAGGAAAGACATCGGGGTATTCACGTACAATGGGAATTTCTTCTATGCGTTTCTCATCAGGATTCTTTATAGTCACGTTTGCCAAGAATGCCATACAACCTTGGCGTAAACATTTCAACACTTTGAGATGAGACACGAGAGGTAATATCGAACCAGACTTCTCTCCTTGTACTACAATCAGCTCACCATTCGAAATGAGAATTTTAACTGTCTTTTCGTTACACACAATATCCGCCTTATACTTGGTTAACCAGTCCATGCCGACAATAACATCAAAACTTCCTAACTCTACCGGGAGTAGGTCAATAAGGAATGGGTGGTCATTAAGAATAATGGAACAATTTTGGATTATTTGGTTGACAATTATAGAGTTACCGTTAGCGAGCTCTATAGTATAGGGATTTGTTAGTTCACTAACTGGCATGTTACCCAGGGACATAAAACTAGTGGAAACAAAGCTTCTATCGGCACCAGTATCAAATAATACAGAAGCATATTATCAGAAACAACAAATGTACCTGTTACTACTTTCGGGTCTTGTCGTGCTTCTCCTGACCCAATAACAAACGCGCGTCCCCGAAACGCACTTGAAGTCGATGCTTGGTTTTGACCGGTGACTGCTCCTCGATTCAGTTTGGGGCAGTCTCTTCTAAGGTGCTCCGTGCTCCCACATTCAAAACAAGCACGGCGATTCACTACAATTGAGTTTTGCTGAGCTGGATGCTGACGAATTAGTTGTGGTCTCGGTAGTTGGGGATGACGGGATTGGGTTGTCTGGGCTGGTCGGCTCACAATTTCTGCACCTGCTCTGCAAGTAGGGGCATAATGCCCAGTTCGACCACATTTCTGGCATACCGGCAATCTGCACTCTCCCACGTGATGGTAATTACATCTGTCACACTTTGGCAAGGGTCCTTTGTACCTGTCTGGCTTCATATCGGAACCAGTTATAGCATAATTTCTGATTGTCGGACGTGCACGTTTGCTTGATTGTCCTCCTTGTGCTTTCGTCCCATAGTCAGTTCGTTTCATACCCATTGATTCTCCAGTCATTCTCAATACTCCGCTTCTTACCAAATCAAAAGTCACAATTCCGGCTTGGGTCACAGCATTCACAAATGATGTGTGCCCCACGGAGTTCACCAAACTCCTCACTTCCGGGGCTAAACCCCATATATAACGTTCAACTCGTTTATTTTCAGGAGTTACTAACCATGGTACTAAGCGAGCCAATTCATTGAAGCGGTTCGTGTATCCCAAATTATCCGCTCCTCTCATATCCAAACTCCAAAGTTCGTGTTCTAACTTTTGTATTTCGTTCTTTGGGCAGACATGTTCCAACATCAGTGTTTTGAGTTCAGCCCATGTCATGTGATTCACCATATCTTGACCTTTTATCTGTACCGTAGTGTTCCACCACATCAAAGCATGATCCGTAAAAGTAGAAGCAACATACTTGACAATGTTTTCGGGTGGACAATTGTTGATATTGAGGACAGATTCAGTCTTTTCAATCCATTTAATCAGCCCGTTTGGCCCTTCGGTGCCCTTGAAATCAATCGGTTTACAGGCCATAAAGTTTTTGATCGAATATTCCCTTCGAGGGGGATTAGGGTAATTATTGTTATTGCTTGGGTTCGGTGGGAGACTATTTGCATTGGTAGGGGCATTTGTATTAGGTGGGGGATTGTTATTTGTAACTGTTTCATTGTTGGTTGGGGGAGCATTATTGTTTTGTTGTTGGTTTGTTTGCATATTTGCGTTTACACCGGCAGTTACTTGTGTTACAATAAGCGGAATTGCTGCCTGCATTTGCCGAGCAATCATCTCGACTATTTCTGCCTCAGTCATAGGGTTTGTTTTCTTTGGGGCCATTCTATAATGATAAACAAATATAAGCCAATTAGTACTAATTCCAGTCTATGGCACTATGTAATAGTAATCACAATAAATGTTGTACAGGTAAACCAGATAACATACTAACATTTCACAAATTGTTCTGTACATTGATAGTAAAAGGTACATAGACTTAGCCTGATAAAGGCCAGTGCTTGCATGTATATATCAAAATCTGTCACTAAGTGACTGTTAGACTTAACCCTATAAGGGTCAGTGCTTGTAATAATGTACAAAGTTGTGCCCCATATTAACATAACATACTACTATATACATACATGGGGTATCAAAATATCATGTACACATAATTGTAATATTCCGCATCTATCCATACAGACGATAGGCTAACCACAAACATAAAAATAACAGCACCGTAATCACCTAGTAACAGTTCCACAGCCGAACTGTCACCCTATCCAAACAAATGTGGTGGTAGGCATCTGACTGCTGCAAGTTCAGTACTATCTGATGTAACGTCGATAAGTACTGGGTCACGTCCCTCCTCTCCTGGTTAATGTTAGCTATGGCTATCGAGTGGTCTATCACAAGGTCAGTCAGGACAGCCATCCAAGAGTTGTTTCCTGCATTTGGGAGGTCAGGGCGAGGGGTAGGTATACTCAATGAACGAGAAGATGAAGTATTTACCCTAGGGCGTGAAGGTCCTCCCCGGTCGTGGGTAGATCTGAATGGAATCGAGGTAGGGTCAATCGGGGTTACCCGAATACGAGCAGCCTGCCGGATTCGCGCAGTAGCTGAAGTCGTTGGCGACAGGTGTATAGGTGGAGTGGGTAATCTGGCTACTCTAGCAGGTGAACGATACTGACTGTTAACTTAGTCTTGATCCCTGCGTGGTGACCTGGGTGGATAACTATCGCATCTGTAGCCGGATAGATCAGGCACCTTCCTGGGTAGCTCTCTACAGATAACTTCTTCTTCCACCTCTTCCTCTTCCTCCTCCAGTTCCTCTTCTGGATCCTCCTCTTCTAGATCCTCCTCTGATTCTTCTTCGGGATCCTCCTCTACAGATATTACCGGTTCTTCTTCCGGTACGTAGTCGTTATTCCTTGACATGACTCTGCACAAAGGTTAGTTATAAGAATAATAACTATTGCTATCGCTAACTATTGTCGAGGAGATTAATTAATTAAACCAAATTTTAATATTAATTATATCAGAATATAATATTAGTTTTATTAAAATTTTTATTTATTATTATGATTTAAATCAATATTGAATATAAATTAATATAATATTCATAGTAAAATATACCGTCATCAACAGTATCGTACGTACACGTATTCATACACCTTGTTCCACATAAGCACGTATGAGCGTTACATATATATATACTTACACATTACCTTTTATACACATATGTTGCCACTTTTACCTAACCACACGTTCCGCGATTTCTCCCAGAATTCACTCGTACAAGCAAGTCTGTTATTATGTTCCGGACCACAATAACTCACTTGCCCTACAAGTTCATCCCGACATCCATCAGTATATAATATTAATTTATTATTTAATTATTTCCCAGAGTTAATCGAGCCTACGGTTATATTTTAGGTACCCTTAGGGATAACCTAATCCTTTATAACCAATGGCTCTGATACCAACTTCTGTCACACCCCGACTAGCACAATGCGGAAGCGTAAAACGGGAATGTAACAGACACCTCTAATATCAATACATTGTTTATAACGAAACATTACAAACTAATTTACAATATATTACATTTCTTCGTTCTATCATTGTTTTACAGTCTAGGCGATACAAACAAAACTAGTTCGTTAACTATACATTCTTACTACTATCGCCCTTGCTTCTATTCACGTAGCATCAACCACACACTTCAGGCAAGTAACAGGTCACCAAATTACTCCGATTTAGGTACACCTGAAAAGCAGTTTAAAACGGGTCAACTACTAGAGTTGGTGAGTTTCACGAGTTTCAAGAAAACAGTAATGAGTATTCACAAGTCAACACTTGTAATCATAAAATAAGTATGTATGTATGTAAATGATGTAATTATGCTAAGCTACAGTGAAGCCTGGACTGTTCGTGCTGCGTGCCTCCATTTCCCACGCTCAATCAACCACTGTGGCCCCTTTCCGCCCACAACATGCCCCGGTAGCTATGTCTAACACTACATAGCTGGTTCGTAAAAATTATGGTCATGTGCAAACGGTTTTGGTGTCTCGGAAAACCGTGCCGGCTCCGTTTGGGTTTGTCAAACCAATAGTACTATTCACAAGCCACCGGCTCGAAGTTAATCACTATGATCGTGGGGACTTTCGTGTGTTAGCACTTAGATAATTCACATCATCACATGTTTCAGATAAGTACATAGATATAAGCAAACATGCTTTTCACCCCAAAAGTTCGTAAAACAGTTTAAAAGTGGGGTCATGAAACTCGCGGTTCAGTAGATAATCAGTTTGTATCAGCTCGTGGTTCGTTTGGTCTGCTATCAGTAGTCCCTATAATCAATATTATAATAATATTAATATTTTAATATTATTATAATCTCAATACTAAATTGGGCTGTATAATTAACCTGGGTGTAGCTGGAACGCCCAGAAAATGGCAATAGGCTTAGTTGTGATGTTGTTCAATGTCTAATACTTAAAACCGAACTTGGCTCAGACTCCCGTTTTCCCAGCTGGGCCAAGTTGCTCGTTTACGCGTTCAGAAAGTAGTTATGGGAAAATAAGCTTGGGTAAATGTATTGGTTAATAAAATGATTAAGTTATAAAGAAAGATCACATACTGGGGTCCCGGATTAGCCACGGGGCCCGTTTCCGTTTATTCTGTTTGATTTGAGAAGAAACGCGCACAATCCACCCGGATTGTCCAAGTTTCTCATAGAAAAGTTCATTTTTACTTAATTAGTCCAAAAATATGATTTTTGATCACTCTTGGTGTTTTGATTTTCCCGCAGGTTCACTAGTCGCGAACTTGCCGGTTTTTATAAAATCTGAATTTGTTTAATATTCAGATTAGCATAATTAATTAACCGTTAATCATTAAATTATGAAAATTTAATCACTTATCAATTAAAATATGTAGATTTTAATAAAAATATTTCTGAAATTTATTTACTGATTTATTAATTTATAAAAATTCATTTTATCAGCTATATTTCGCCTGAAAATCGTCCGTTTACCCCAAACAATTTCCAAAAATTCCACAAAAAATCCTGAATACTCAAATAATGTCCAAAAACAACTTGTATCAATTCCAGAAGGTAAAAAGCTCGTGCAATATTATTTTCGGCCCAAATTCGGCTGTAAAAATTCACACGAACGCAAATAAACAAAACATCTTTAAACTTCTCCAAATAATCCCAAAATTCATATGTTATCAAAATACATCAAATCTGAGTTCCCAGAAAAATATCATAATTTTTGAAGTATTTTAGCTGTTTTTCCCAAATAAATGTCCCAATTCGGTAATAAATTCGCCAAATATTCTCGGATTTTCGAAAAATTACCAAATTTGAACTGGGACTCATTGACATGGTCCCTGATGTCCCTGAAAAATTTCAAGTTCTAATAATATGCACATCACAACCTTAACCTAAAGAGCCCGTAAGCGAGTGTTTCGGCATTACCTTAGCGGGTTTGGCTCGTTTCCGACCTTTTAATCAAGTTTTCAGGTTCTTGTGCTTCTAAGAAAGCTTGGTACAAGTCCTATATCACAAACCAAGCAATATTTCATCAACATAACAGCCCTTAAGTTAGGGTTTCGGCTAGTGCACAAAAACGAACTTTTAAACCGTAAAAACGTCGTTTCAACCCTTGTTTATGGCAAAAAAAAACTATCAAAACAGGTTCCTTACCATGTGTATGATCAAAACATGTTTATGGACCATTTTTAGGATTTTTACACGGTTAGGAATGATTTTTAGTAACCAAGACATGTTTTTATGGTATTAAACAAGTGTAAAAGTAACTTATTTAAGTTGTTTACCTTAGGGTTTCTTGAGTTTTTGGCTGGAGAAGAAGTTTATGTCCAGAATTTTCAAGAAATAATGTTGAAAATATCTTGTATCTAGTTTAAATGTGAAAGAATAAAAGGGGGGGCTGCTGCTGCGATCGGACCATCATGGGCCCACTTTGGGCCCATTTTGGCCCAAGTTTCTGATTTCTCAAGCCCAAACACAAAAAGCCCGGTCCAAATTTAGTTCAGGTTCGGTTTGTGGCACGAAAAACTTATCGGGTGCGTTAAACAGCGCGAAAACGAGTGTTTTTCGGCTAGTTTTGTGTAAAATTATAAAAACATACTATACGTTTGTAAAAATCAAAAATATTTTCACGGATCGCTTAAAAAATTTCAAATAAGTGTTTGGTAAGTCTTTTTCGGCTTAACGGATGATACAATGCTTGGTTTGTAACTATCTTTTGCGTTTAAATCTATAGCGGGTGGTTAAACGAGCATGTTTTCGTTTAACTTGTTTGCTATCAAACTAAGACCATATTTCTAATATTTTAGCTTGTATAGATCGTATATCACTTATAGATGGCCCCCCGAGATATCTGGGTCATAACCCGACCCGTTCGGTTAATCGTTCGTTTGTTACGTAAAAGGCGTTTATTTGCTTAATCGGTAAATACGTACTGAGGTGTACCTTGTTTTGGCTCGAATGTCACAAGTTCGTTTAGCCGAAGCCATTAAATTCGGGGAAATGAGAACCACCTTACGTAAACAACCGAGGTCGTAACGTTAGACGGCGCGGGTACGTCCCGTCGGACCCTCCCACTATGTGTATGCGTTTGCGTTTGCGTAACTTCCACCATAAAAACAATAAACACATTGCAAGAAAGTTCACATATAATCATAAACAATATGCACGAATAATATTAACATATACGATATAAGTGAATCGGTTTGTAAACAATCACATAACTAACGAAAGAAAAACTTGTGACGTGCTACCCCCAAAATATTATAAAACGTTAAAATGGGGTTATGAAGAACTCACTTGGAATGAGGTATACGGTATTGAGAAGGCGGTAAATATTAGAGTAAGCTAATTGGTCTCGGGAGAATTCCCGACAATTTGTCCTAACTATTAAAGCGTAAACGAAATAAATACTTGAACGAACTAAATGAACAAGACACAAATAGATGGGTTTACAATGGTCTTGGGGTTTATGCATTAGTTGTAGTTCATATAATATTGGTAAAGGTGTAATTCAATTTTTTTATTAATTTTAATCATGAGAAAAAAATAATTGAAAAGTTATATTTGTTTATTAAAGAAAACATTTAAAAATATGAATACCGACTTTTCTATGAAAACATTTTAGGTGATAGTTTAACGAGGTTTCATTTAGAAAGATAAATAACACATTATTATTATTATTATTATTATTATTATTATTATTATTATTTGGTATAAAAAGTATAGATATATAAATGATTAAATATTTTTATATATGTATACAAATATATATATGTAGATTTATATTTATTGAAAAATTATTTTAGAAATTTATTAGGTTTCGTTTCGTTTAAACGAGCGTAATATATAAGTTTTTAACACCAATATAAGTCTACTTAGTATGGTTTAATAAGATAAGAAAAATAAAACAAAATAAATAAAAAGCATAAAAACCGGACCAGGGGAGGTTTGAACCTGCGCCCCTGGCCGGGTTTAATGTTGGCTTCATGTGCACTGGCCACTGAACCAGTACCTTAACTTGTTTACAGAAGCAGAAACAAAAATATATATCCATTAGTTCAAACAAAAGCCCCAATTCATATAAACCCTTATCAAACAAATCCCAATTGAAGGTCTTATACCCTCTGTCGATTAAAATTGACAAAGGGGTTTTAATAATCATCGAAATCCGACCACAATATATGTACTAGTCACCTGATACAAGTCAGAATTGAAGGAGAACAACGAGCTAGGGTTTTGGATGACGACGCGATATCAAACGAGTTCCGGAAATGTTTCTTGGCTGCAATTAACTTAGGGCTTAGGTTCGCAGAGTGCTAGAGACTGTGAGGGATAAGTTAGTTGCGTTTCGGTTGAGTATTTATAGACTAACAAGGTCATGGTTAGTCCGCGGCTCTAGTTAATGAATTTGATTCAAATTGATTCGTCTTGGCTTTCAATTAACAAACATACTATAACAAGATGAAGCGTGGTGATTAAGAATCAATCAAATTCCGGATTTCATGGGTCAATGGAAGCGAAACAAGAAGGTGGGGGTGGGGAGTCGTCGGTGGTGACGGGGGAAGGGAGAAAGGGAAGGAAAAAGGTTTTGTTATATATGTATACAAATATATATATGTAGATTTATGTATATGAAAATTTATTTTAGGAATTTATTAGGTTTCGGTTCGTTTAAACGAGCGTAATATATAAGTTTTTAACCAATATAAGTCTACTTAGTATGGTTTAATAAAATAAGAAAAATAAAACAAAATAAATAAAAAGCATAAAAACCGGACCAGGGAGGTTCGAACCTGCGCCCCTGGCCGGGTTTAATGTTGGCTTCATGTGCACTGGCCACTGAACCAGTACCTTAACTTGTTTACAGAAGCAGAAACAAAAATATATATCCATTAGTTCAAACAAAAGCCCCAATTCATATAAACCCTAATCAAACAAATCCCAATTGAAGGTCTTATACCCTCTGTCGATTAAAATTGACAGAGGGGTTTTAATAATCATCGAAATCCAACCACAATATATGTACTAGTCACCTGATACAAGTCAGAATTGAAGGAGAACAACGAGCTAGGGTTTTGGATAACGACGCGATATCAAATGAGTTCCGGAAATGTTTCTTGGCTGCAATTAACTTAGAGCTTAGGTTCGCAGAGTGCTAGAGACTGTGAGGGATAAGTTAGTTGCGTTTTGGTTGAATATTTATAGGCTAACAAGGTCATTGTTAGTCCGCGGCTCTAGTTAATGAATTTGATTCAAATTGATTCGTCTTGTCTGTCAATTAACAAACATACTATAACAAGATGAAGCGTGGTGATTAAGAATCAATCAAATTCCGGATTTCATGGGTCAATGGAAGCGAAACAGGAAGGTGGGGGTGGGGAGTCGTCGGTGGTGACGGGGGAAGGGAGAAAGGGAAGGAAAAAGGTTTTGTTATTTTGCAATTTGGTCCTTTGTGTTTGGTTGGTGATCAAAAGTTGTAAAACAAAGGTAGGGGCTAAAATTTGCATATAACTAATACTTTGAAGGCATCAAATGACAATACGGGTGAAAGACAAAACAATAAAAATAAATTCGACCATTCGTATTAATTATGAAAATCCGATTACAAACGGATAATAAAAGAAATACAAATATTAAAAAAAAAAAGACGAATGTCACAGTTGTTCATTATGATTTTTAATTGGGTTTTTCTATGCATTGTGTTATAGATTTTGGTCATTGTGTTATCAATTGATACTCATAATAAAGATAGCAATTAAAACAAAGATTACGTCATTGTGTCTTTTGTTTGTCATTGTATCTTTGTACTCATTTTTGTCTTACTACTTATCATTGTGTTTTAGTCATTGTGTATTACGTTCATGTCATTGTGTAATATGTAGTTTTCATTGTGTTTTACGTTTCAGGTCATTGTGTTATATGTATTCACCATTGTGTTTACGTTTCAGGTCATTGTGTTATATGTATTCATCATTGTGTATTACGTTTCATGTAATTGTGTAATATGTATTCATCATTGTGTTTTATGTATTAGATAATTTGTTGTTATTTTATCATTATATTTATGTATTATTTTTACACAACCATATTATTAGCATTAAAAAAACACAATGATGATTTGAAAGACACAATGACGAAAAAAACACAATAACAAACAGAAAGACACAACGACGAAAAGACACAATGACGTAATTTTTTTAAAAAATTTTATATAATAAAGTCGTACTCATATTAAAGATAAATAAACGCTTGTTATTATGGTGAAATTTTTTTTAAAAAAAAATATTGCATGAAAAAGTTATGGGAGTTTTAAAATGATGGAGGAATTGACATGTGATTTGCATGTGGAGAGAGAGAAAATATGTAGTATCACTTTTATACTCTTTTACCTTTGGTCCCCACTTGACACATGTCAATCAACTATGGCTTCTCACACTTCTCATTTTTGTTAACCTTTGTAGAGTAACTCAACCCTATGGATTAAACATTATTTAATTTCATCCTCACCCTACTTACCCAATTTAGCCAACACATCGTGGGTGTTATAGAGTATGGTGCGCTTAATAACTTCTGCAAAAGATATTCTAGTAACAAGGTGCCTCCTCTCTATACATGAGATGGAGGCCTTAAATCGTACAAGATGCAGATCTAATTGATTAATAGGAGTGCATTACGACTACCAACTACGATCGTTCTAAAAAGCTTGCACTATAAGCCATAGTTGTAAAGCTCAGCTACCCGTGGTAACCCAATAGCAAAAGGTGATCTCATGTGCCTATGATAGCAAACAGTAGTCACAGCACTGGGTATCCCAAGCTCAACATCTCGTGTTCCGTGGAGAAATCCATCGCTAGATGGCCTACCATAGTAAAACTCGGTTGGGATCATATTCAAAGTTGATACCTTAAGTCTCGAGTCCAAATTTACACTCCCTTTTCGGTGCCAGTTGAGCTAAAAGCTTATTGGCTCTCCATCGTCGTTTAATTTAATAGATAGCTAACTCTAGTTATACAAGTAACTAGGCTTAGATAAATAGTATTTTCTTTGCCAATTATACTTTCTTCTACACTAGAAACGTAGGTGCTGTTTGTTTTTTAAGAAAAAAACTGTCTACAATCTTATTTCATCTGATTTCATGTCTGCAACTGAAGATGTGGTCTGAAGGTCTACAATCTGAAAATATAATACTGTTTGTTTTACAAACAAGATATCGTCTGCATAAGCTGAAAATTAGTTACCTATAAACTGGATATCGTCTGTATAAGCTGAACGGTGGTGGTGGACGGTGGGGTGGTGGTGATAGACGGTTGTGGTGGGTGTGGACGGTGGTGGTGGCTGACAGTGGGTGGTGGTGGTGGTGGGTGGTGGTAGTGGATGATGGTTGTGGCCGACAGTGGGTGGTGGTGGTGATGAACGGTGGTGGTGGCGGATGATAGGTGGTGGCAGACAGTGGTGGTGGTGGTAGTGGACGGTGGTTGTGGCGAACGGTGGGGTGGTGGTGGTGGCAGACATAGTGGTGGTGGGTGGTGGACGGTGGTGGTGGCAGATGGTGGTGGTGGGTGGTGGTGGCGGCAGACGGTGGGTGGTGGTGGTGATGGACGATGGTGGTGGTGGGTGGTGGTGGTGGCGGACAGTGGTGGTGGTGGGTGGTGGCGGCGGCGGATGGTGGGTGGTGGTGGTGATGGACGATGGTGGTGGTGGGTGGTGGTGGCGGCGGACAGTGGGTGGTGGTGGTGGTGGTGGTAGTGTTGGACATTGGGTGTTGGTAGGATGTTAAGAAGTGTGAAGATGTATGAAAAAGTTGAACAAAAGCTTATATTTTAAGACCATAAAAGCAGTTTTCAGATTTTTTTTTTCTAAAAAAAACAGTCTTCAGAAGCTTACGTCCGCGCGCCTGCAGATGTAAGCCCCTTGCAGACCTTTAAGCAGGAACAAACAAAACCATAGTCACGGTTGTCCCTTCGCTTCCATTGACCCCAGCCATCGAGATCAAACCTAGATTGCGCGAGATCTTTAAACGAGGAAATTCAATGATAGAGCAAGCGTGAGCCAAAGAAAAAAAAAGCAGTTCTTCCAAATCGAATAAAGGGGTTCGAGAGGGGCGATTCTACGTGCATGGGTGTGGGTTTGTTAACAGGAACCGGTGAGTTTTGGATTTAATATGTAATGCCTTTATAAAATATAACTAAGCCCATATATAAATTATGAGTGAACCCATGCACAAAGTGAAACAAATCTTGAGTGGTAAACATTTATCCTTTAAATTGTAAGAACCTAGGTTCGATTCCCCTTTATTGCTTTTATATTTTTTTTCTTTTTTAACTGATTAGTCGGGTATTCCCCCTTATTGCTTTTGCTTTTTCTAAACGGATTACTTGACTATATAACTTCTATTGTTGTTTGATACATAGGTTAAAAGGAATTGATGTCAAATCTTACTACTATATTAAATCAAAATAATATGGACACATGCCATTTTTCTAAAAGGTCCACATAAAATGACATATAAACTATTTCTAAAATTAAACCATATTTAAATCTATTAAATTAATTTGTTACATTTATATTTTTTTTAATTCCTAAATTAAATATTCATTAACTCTCATTTAATGTGATTTTCATAAATATAAAAAAAACGTTTAATGTTTATTTATTTACTACGTCTTTTAAACTATTTTTTTAAATACTTTATTTCAAAATATTATTATTATAAAGATCCTTTTGATTTGCGTAAAACAGCTAACATATGCCTAAACTATTAAAAGATTCTTTTCGAGCATATGTATATCTAAATACCCAGAATTTACCTTATGTGAAAATTTAGTTAAACTTGGCTTGACTCTTGATTTATTTTATCATTTTAAAACCTTAAAGTTATCATTTCATATCATTGAATAGTTATGCTGTGTACAATGAGATATTTAAAGGTTTTATGAACAATTTTTTTATTTAATATTTTTTCAAATTTATATATCTAACTATACTATTAAATCAAGATGATTTTTCACATTACATCATTCTATGGTCTTCGCATAGGATGGCACGTAAATGCCATGTGAGCGGTTTCCTATTTTATCAAGTCAGTCACTTATGTCATATTTGGGAATCTCAACAAATAACTTATAAAAATATTATAGATTCATTAATAAATTTCCTTGAAATATCCTATTAGTATGTTATAAGTTAACATTTGATTACGTTTACATATAATGATATTAACATTTCTCTTAATCACACGAGTCACTATCCAATGTCTTATATTTAAAGAGATTTTAGAGATTCATGAATTGTAAAATTTTGTTTATCATTATTTATATCTTATTAATTCATAAGGTATGTTATTATTATATTATTAAATTCAACATGTTTGTTGTATTTTTTAAACCATCCGTGCATCACACGGGCTCTATCCTAATATCTAATATAATCTAATCTAACTATATATTAAGGCAACATGATTTCTTCACATGGCATCATTCTAGGGGTTCCACATTGGATGCCACATAGATGCCATGTGAGCAGTTTCCTATTTTATCACCTCTTCTTCCAAACACAGTATGGAGCATGAACCCATTTAGTTATGTTATAACTCATGACCCGGTTTCTCTTCAAATACAATCATCTGCGTATGAAGATAACATTTTGTAAAATTTTGAAAAAATAAATTATTGTCTGATACAATTCTCGAACCCAAGACCTCATGTTTCAAACTAAAGATGTTTACCAACTCCACTTAAATAGTTATTGTGTTGAATTTATTGACTTATAAATTAATGATATATTGCTAATTCACTTATAATTAATACTAGAAAATCATTAAGCAATTAAGTTAACATCCAATGTTGTATTCAAAGAGATTTTTAGAGATTTATGAATTGAAAATTTTTGTTTATCATTATTAATATCTTATGAATATATAACGTATTTTGTTATATATATTACTAAATTTAACTTTTTTTTTATTATTTTTTAACCACCCATGTATCACACGGGTTCTATTCTAGTAAACACTATAACCAAAACAGGTGCCACCATTACGTACCTACAATTGGTTACACTATTTTTACACATATATGTATATTACAAGCAATATGTGTATTAACTTGGAATTCTTTCACCATCACGTATAAATTGATGATGCAATGTTACTCATCTCTTACATAAAAAGTTATTACTATATATACTAAAAGAGAAATAGATGCTTTCGTTGTTACATAAATATTACACCATTTGCGTGTATAATTAGATTACTACAATTATCTAATTAGTATAATTGAGAACTTTGGTATCACAAAAGTTGTTATTTTTGTTTTTGTATATGTATCAATGGTTATGATACTTGGCATATAGATTGGTGTTGGTTGGATGATTTTTTTGGTAAGGTTTAGTGTATGTACTGGTTTGGAACCTGGGTTCGAATCTCAAATGCTGGGGATGTGTTTTGTTTCAATTTTTTAAGCGTGTTATGTTTTGTGTTTGTTAGAATTTAGAATTGTTTAAGTTTTTTAAGTGTGTTATTTATGTTTTTGTGTATCTTAAAATGTCTTGTCTTTCAACATAAGGTGTGGACCAAATAGTTGTGTATTATGTTTTTGTGTTTGTTAGAATTTAGAATTGTTTCAGTTTTCAAGTGTTTTATTTATGTTTTGTGTATCTTATAATGATTTGTCTTTCAACATAACTTTGGTGTGGACCGGATAGTTGTATTGTTAAATGAAACTGCATCGTATTTTGTTTTAATATCGATATAATAACGAAAACTGACCGAATATCAATTTTGTTTTTATTTTTGTTTTTTTAGTTCCAGTACCGTAACCAGTGGCGGATTTATATAGAAAGGGGGGGTTCCCCAGAACCACCCGGGTTTCGAAATAACAGTGTACTTTTATGTAGAAAATATTATATGAACCACCTTATAAATTAGGAAGGAACCACCCTAATCCCAACCATGAGCGCTGGCCTGTTGGTAAAAACTTGGTTTTGTAAGGGGGAGGTCGCGGGTTCGATCCGGTCATGATCCATTATTTTTGAACTTTTTTTAATTAAGCCTTACATGTTATATCAATTTAGGGTTTTAAGTTTTACCACATGTCACAACAGCCGCTGCCTCTCAAGACTCACGCACACACACAGCCGCTGTCTCCGTCCATCGCCGCTGCCGGCCGGCCTGGCCTGATCTCCGCCCACTGCCGCTGCCCGCTGGCCGTCTCTTTTTCTGGCCAGCCACACGCCCACACTCAATCTTGGTTTTAAAAAGCGATAGGCGAAGAAAAGCAACGAGGTTTAAAGCAAAAGCGTGAAGCGCAACGCGTAAAAGCGAGAGCTATTTGTACACGAGGCGAGCATACTTATATAAATTTTATATATGTATGTTTTGGTCAAAAATTAACAACAATGGTTTCGTAACCAAATTAGTAATCGGGACTTGGTGCTTGTATGAAATGAACGTAAAAGTGCTTGAACACGAGGGTTTGTTGCGAGGAAAAAACCCGTTATCCTTGGGATAACAAGCAAAAAACCTCGGGCGGGAACTATCACTGCCGGTTTATTAATTGTTTTGGTCAAAAATTGACAACAGTGATTTCGTAACCAAATTAGTAATCGGGACTAGGTGCTTGTAAAAAATGAAAGCAAATGTGCTTGGACACGATGATTTGTTGCAAGGAAAAAACCCGTTATCCTTAGGATAACAAGCAAAAAACCCCGGGCGGTGAAAACTATCACCACCGGTTTATTAATAACAAAGGTGATTGCAATGGTGGAGCTCAAACTTGATCGTGATTACAGAGAATGCGAGTACTAGTAAGTCTCGTGTGTCTAGAGTCTGTGTTATGATCCGGTTTTGAGCTCTATTTAAACAAAAATAAAAAGCTAACAATATGGCCTATATTTAAGGAAACTGCAGAATTATTCCAATTAGCCGTTAGCCCTTCAATCAGCACGTTTCCTTTCTTATCACGCTTTATTAACTGAAAGTGCGAGTCTTTGGGAGATCACAATAACGATCTTTGACCTGGTAAACATAGAAAGAAGCAAAACTCGTGTTATATATATAATGTAATTAGGATACCGGTTACCTCTGAGGATACCACATCCTAGAGTAGTTCTGAATAATCTTTGCTAAGGATACTGAAAATCCGTGCCCTAACAATTGTCCCCAAATTTTAACAACTGTGGATATGCATTACAGCTGTAAAATTTTTAAATTTTGAATTTCAAATTTCTACATGTGCGGCGGATTGCTGTTACACGTGTCACTCATCCGTTCTTTGGGTAAACCCTAGGTCGGCTTTATAATTACCCGGATAAATTATATCTCCATCCATCTTCTTCCATTGTCCAGGTAACTTTCCTTTATTCCCTCTTCTCAAATCATGAGTCTGATGCTTCGCCCTTCCTGTATTGAGGATTTTGTATCACAGAATCTCCTTGCTAGTCCTGCAAGCGAAATATGCATTTTTGGTGATGCAGACATTGCTAACTTGAGGTCTCGAGGATGTTTTCCTCCGCGAACAGTTTTAGGCCTTTTGACGCCATCCTATCTTCTGACCATGTTTCAAAAACCTGGATCTGTTTTCCTTTTTTGCCATTCAAAATTGGTTTTTCTTATCCACTTCCTGCCTTTACCACCGAGTTCTTTTCAAGAACTGGTCTCAGCTATGCCCAAACCATGCCCATGGTTTGGAGGAATTTGCTTGTTTTGGAGAGACTAATCGCCAACCATGCTCTTGACTTTACTCTCTCGGAGCTTGCTTCTGTATACGACCTACGTAGCCATGGGTCTTCAAGATATCTCCTCAAGATCAAATCTGGTCAATCTCCATTGGTCTTGAAAAACACCCAGAAGAATGACCAGTGGAAGAGACAATTTTTCTTTGTTAGGAGAGATTCTCTTCCACAGCCCAATACTCTTCCTTATCTTTTGGTTTCCAAAAATAGGATACTGTATCTTGAATATATACTGATATCTTTTGTGACTGATGTGTTTTTCTTTATTTTTGCAGCTTTGAAGTTCTTTGAGATCGCTCCTCCCACCGGAGAAACTGAGGACAGGCTTGCATCCTTCTTTCTTATTGACGAGGAGGAAAGGACGTTTCATCTTCAGTCAAGCTTTCAAGAGCCATCTCCATCCTCGAGTTCCGTTATGTCTGGTAAGAAACATTTGAGATGTTAGTATCAACATTTTAAGGATTAGGGATACTAACCTGTGTATTTGTAGGCAAGTCTGCTTCTGCTTTTGCCCTTGAAGATATAGAAAGCATGGTATCCACTCGAAGCGCTATCAAGAAAGAACCCATATCCAACTCTATCCCACATCCAGAAGGCAGCCGAGCGAAAGGCTCTAAGAAATGGAAGAACCAGGAGACCAGCGAATCCGTTCCCGTGCACGATGTTGATTTCCATGATGCCATGAATAAGACTCAGCATGTATCTTCTTCATTTGTCATGATTTCTCATATCCTGAGAATAACTTATATTGAGGATTCTTTATCCTTGTAGGGCCTCGAGTATCTTTCCTCCCGGTTTGCTGCCATGAGCCTTGAACTCCATGAAGCCCATACTCGTATCTCTGAACTGATGAAGGTGGGGGTGACAAAGGCCAGTCTTCTTGATAAGAAGACCAAAGATCTAGATGACCTGAAACTGGAGTTGTCACTGGTCAAGAAGGAGTTGGCTCATCAAGAGGCGGAATGCTTGATAAAGTTTTATGATGCTATGGAGGGGGCGAAGAAGTCTGTTAATGTTTCTTTATTCCAATCCCGGCTTAAGATGGCTAAAGAGGCGAAGGATGCTGGTATGGACACTCCTTTCTGGGATGTAGCTAGTTGGGAGAAAATACTTGCTGAGCTTGGCGGGGAGGGTGGAGGAAGCTGGTCCGAGCGGCGTAGAAAAGGTTGTGGAAGAGGTAGTGTACGTGGCAGCCAAGGGAGAGGCGAAGGAGGTTGGTGGCAAGGTGCAATTGGGCGATGATGGCGGTAAAGAAAAAGTCTGAGCCCAATTTTTATGTTTGTGTTTGTGGTTCAATGTTGGGTTGTGATGGTTGATGAACAATTTACTTTCTCTTGTCTTGAACAATAGTATGCTTCGGATATTAGGATACATTTGTGGAGGGATCTTGACTTTCCAAGACGAAACCCATGTAATCTTTACTTTCGAACATCTGGCAGTATTTGGGTGGTGGGATCTTGGTTCTTCAAGACGAAACCCGGGTATTGCTTTTCTAGTTTCCTGCACTTTATGATTAGTAATGATATAATCTTTTGGCTTTAAGTATTGTGTTCAATAACTTGTAATTTTAGTTGGAAGATTATATGTCTTTAATTTTCTGAAATAAGTTATTTTGATGATAATATATCCTGAAAACATGGTTCTAAAATATTTTTACCATTTTGAGAATAATGAATCCTGAATGTAAAATGTTTTACTGATTGTAAGTCTTTAGAAAACATAATCAAAAGGATTATCAGGAATCGATAAAAAAATATCTTAAGGATAATGTATTCTTACGCCTTGTGTGAATTATCACAATCAAACCAAAAGATTATATTTTGAAGTATAAATCGAGTGATAAAACTAAATGTAAAGAGTACCTTTGTGGAGATCATTAATAAATCTAATGGGCTTACATGTGATGTCCCCAATCTTTGATCTTTTTAAGTATCAAGCTTCTAGGGTTTTGTTAAGTTAAAAACGACTTAGTATCCTTCTTAGATTCGGTGATCTGTCAAAACAAAGTTAGATAATTCTGGCGATAAAGCCCATTAACTGGCGATAAAGCCTTTTAACTGGCAACTTGGCCTTTACTATAGAGACATGAAAATGTCCAATCTTGAGATAATACTGGGGATGATCCCAAACGCATGGGCATGATTATGCCAAAACTTTAGATAACACGAATGTGTTATAAACCTTAGATAACATGAAAATGTTATAAACCGTTTGTGTGACACATCTGCCAATTATCTTAAGGATTCGGTATATAGCCAACAACAGACGCATTGTCAGCTGGTCTGGTCAGCTTGCCTCGAACTATACTGTAACGCCCGTCAAACTCCCGGTTCAATGATTTAGCGCGTGTAAAATATGTATAACTCTCGGGACTTAACCGACGTTTCTCGAGAACCTTTATGTAACCCCTGCTACGTTAAAACACTTAACCTTCCTTACAAGTCGCCAAATCTTGCAAATTCGAGGGACTTGGATGAAACATATTTGTGATATATCATTAAACAAAAAAAAAAGATGGAACCCTAGCTGCTGTATTGTGATCGGCAGGTTCCAGCCACCCCCTCCCTTCCTTGCTTCGAATTTTTGATCGATTCCAAGCTCCTAGAAGTAGTTCAATGTATGTACTACAATCCCCAACACTCTTTTTGTTCACCCCTAATCATTTTGATGTTCAATTTTTCCGAACCTTTTCGTTGGACAGATTTTCGACCAAGGTGTAATTGACCCACTTGACGCGGATAAAAATTAGAGTTTTCGGTGTAGAAAGATCCCAAGGTATGGCATTTACATCATATTAAAATTTCGTGGTCATTGGAGGTTTTTAGGTCGGTCAATCGATTTTAGTTCGAAAACTAGGGTTTATCGGGTGTAGATTTGCAAATTGTTGAGTTTGATACGTTAATTGATCGGGTGACCGACCGAATCAGTTTGTACAGCCCTAGGGGGGTTTAAGGGCTGTGGAAAAATTATTTTTTTGATGCTAGGGGCTGTTGTGGTTAGTGCTTCGTCGATCAAGTCGGCGGTGCGCGAATTTTCGTTTAAATGTTAAAGTAAGAGTTGTAAAAAGGAACCGTCAACCCTATCAACTCGGGTGACATAATCTTGATGAATGAAAATATTTAAAATGGAATTTGGCCCATTTGGTGCTGATTCGTTTAACAAATGGTTTTAAGGTTTATTACACGCGCATTCGACCCGATTTGATTACCCTTGGGCCTTTGGCCAAGTGTCGGGCCTTGGGCCAAGTGTCGGGCCTTAGGCCATAGTGTTGGGCTTGAACAGCCCATTAGGCAAGAGTGTTCCTATGGTCTAGTTTAGTAACGTGTTGTGTATAATTTACAGACCCTTGCTTGTGATTGTGCACTTAGGGATTTTCCTAGCTCGTTGCAAGTGTTCGATTGATTTCAGGTGAGTTCTTGATGCCCCGTTTAACTCTTTTTAATTTTTGGGCTAGCATGCACACCTAAGTGTTTTTCTGACTTGATGAAATGTTTTGAATGATTTTACATAGGCTTGCTAGTATTGGTAGGCCTTGGAATGTTATAGAATGTGTATGTATACATATATTTATATATATTTAGAATGGCGAATGTTGTAGTCGTCTCCACTACTGAATGTTGCGTATGCCTACCTTGTGTTTGCATGCGCCGAATGTTACGTGTTTGGGTTGTACGTTTGCTCGACCCTAAATGTTTGTAGTCGTCTCGACTACTGAATGTTGCGTATGCCTACTTTGTGTTTGCATGCGCTGAATGTTACGTGTTTGGGTTATACGTTTTCTCGGCCCTGAATGTTATTATTGAATGTTACATATATATATATATATATATATATATATATATATATATATATATATATATATATTGATTAGGAATGCACGCATAGAGATGCTCATACGTAAGAATGACTATTTATTGAATGTGGTGACCTTGCCGATGTACTTCCGTTTGCTATTTTAAAACCGTCGGAATGATTATTAAAACCGTTGCTACTTATTTAAAACTTGAAGTCACTTAGCTTAAGCTGACTTTGTGTGCATGTTAGTGTGAGTTTCGGGTTAGGAAGAGGATGCCTTATCGCTTGGACGTGCACGGAGCTACTTGAACGGTGAAGGGCATACTGGAATGAAGAATTACTTATGAAAATTTTATTTCAAAAGACTTTTAAGAGTTATACTTAATTTTGATTTTGGGAATTCGTTCATCTATTTACGTTTTCCGACGATTTATACTCTGTAATGCTATTTTAATGCAAAGAATATTTTTTAAGTTTAATTATTTTCACAAGTGTTTTGTATGATTACCAACTGTGGGGTTCTCGGGGTTCGGGGCCTTACAAGTTGGAATCAGAGCCTTGGTTCAAGGGATCCGAACATCCTCGAATGCTTGGACTCGAACTGTAAGAAAAGAGACCGGTATGCCCACCGCGAGTAGCTGCATGCCAAGAGGTAACTTTTAATTATTTAGTCATTCCTTTAAGTTTAAAAGTTCCCATCATGTGATTAACTGTTTAAGTGTTAGATGGAAGGCTAACGAGGTTAGGGGTAGGGGGTGGTTAGGATGGGCAGGTAAAGTAAACGACTAATTACACTTGATCAACATCATTAGTAGTTTACCCTTACCTTACATGTTCTAATTACCACTTGTACTTGACCGTGTTAAAATTCTGTCTTTGTAGGGATAAGTCATGGTTAATACTCGAGCAGCTAAGAGAGGTGGTTCTAGTGTTCGTGGTCGTGGTCGTAAGCCACGTGCCGAAGCCGAGAATGAGATTCCTACTTCCCAGCAGGACACCCCGAGTCATGATGTGGGGGATAACCCCACCTTAGATCCTGCTATGCGCACGACTCTCGCGGATGAGGTTTACCAGGTGCTCCATTGCGCCATTCCTGAGATCATTGCTGAGGCCGTCAGGGCCATGGAGGAGTCACTGGTTGGTAAGGGTTCGGATAGGAGAAGGAAAAGTACGGAGGTACAGGTCGAGGAGGAAGAGGAAGTGTATGTGCCGAGTGGGGATGAAGATGAGGTACGGACAATTAGTGTATCGACCTGGGGTTGCTCGTATGGTGACTTTAAGAAGTGCGACCCCCCTTCTTTCGATGGTACTAAAGATGCATTGGCAGCACATCAGTGGGTGAGAGAGATGGAGGCCGTTCTGAGGGTTAGTAAGTGCAAGGGGGATGACATGGTCATTTATGCTACCGCCTCGTTTCGTTCCGAGGCATTATGTTGGTGGGATAACTTGGCGCAGGCTATGGGTGATCGTTCGATTAGGAGGATGACGTGGGATGAGTTGAAGAAATTGGTTCTCGATCAGTTTTGTCCTCCACATGAATTGGATAAGATAGAACAGGAATTCTTGACCTTGAAGGCTGGTACTATGTCGCATCGGGAGTATACCACCAAGTTTAACAAGATGGCTCGTTTATGTCCCGATTTGGTTACTCCTGAAACCAAGAAGATTAAAAAGTACGTGAAGGGGCTCCCGGTGGATATTCGTAGGGGTATGGTGACCACTGACATGAACTCCTTTCACTCGGTGGTTACCTTGGCAGGTACATTGTATGATCAGAGGGAGAAGTTACCGTAGAACGAGGCTAGGAAGACTTGGAACACTAATTCGTATGGTAAGCGGCCTGGGGGAAACAATTTTAGTTCGTCTAGCAAGAGGGCAAAGACTGAAACTTCTGAGTTTAGGAGGGATGCGGCGTTCGGTAATATCAAGAAGTGCGGCAAACTACACAAGGGGGAGTGTAAGAGTGGGTCCGGCACCTTTTTTCGTTGTGATAAGGTTGGGCACCCCCATTTCGAGTGCCCGACTCTGACTTGTTTCCGTTGTAGGAGTTCTGGTCACTTGTCATCAAACTGTCCTACCAGTAAGGTGGGGGGGTCTGGTCAAGGGACTTCCTCAAGAGAGAAGATGGATGAGAAGCCGAAGGCCAGGGCGAAGGCCTTCAACATCTCCAAGAAGGAAGCGAAAGAGGATGCGGATGTCGTTTCAGGTACTTTTCCTTGTTTAGCTTTCATTCTACCATTATAATTTCTTGTTCCTTTGAAATCGTATGTGTTGACCGTGTAGCTAAGCAGTAGTATAATATCGTCCTAGGTACTTTCCTACTTGATGAGTTACAGGCTTCAGTTTTATTTTATTCGGGCGCCAGTAGGAGTTTTGTGTCTACCGCTTTCTGTTCCTTGTTGAAGAAATCACCCGAGCGCGTAGTCGATGAGTTTGAGGTTGAGGTCGCCGTAGGCAAATCCGTGTCCGTGTCTAGGGCTATTCAGGGTTGTTCCATCGAGTTGTCTGGTTATAGATTTCCGGTGCGATTGTATTTGATGCTGCTTGGTTGTTTCGATGTGGTGCTCGGGATGGATTGGCTCGCGAATGTTGATGCTCAGATCATTTGTGGTCAGAAACTCGTTCGTCTAAGGGCCCCAGATGGGACTCGAATTACGGTCTTCGGTGATCAGAATGTTGCGACGCCACATATTATATCCACGCTTAAGGCGGGAAAATTGATGCAGCGGGGGTGCGGGGCGTATCTGGCGTATGCTATGAATGTGAATACCGAGGTGGCTACCGTCGGTGATGTTCCTATTGTTCGGGATTACCGGATGTATTTCCGTATGATTTGTCAGATGTGCCGCCGGATCGCGAGGTCGAGTTCCAGATAGACCTGGTACTGGGCGCCAAACCCGTTGCCCGAGCTCCCTACCGCCTAGCGCCGAATGAAATGAAGGAACTTATGGCTCAGTTGGAAGACTTGCTCGATAAGGGCTTTATTCGACCGAGCATCTCGCCTTGGGGTGCCCCGGTCTTGTTCGTAAAGAAGAAGGACGGTAGCATGCGAATGTGCATTGACTACCTTGAGTTAAATAAGCTCACTGTTAAAAATCGGTACCCGCTCCCGAGGATCGACGACTTATTTGATCAGCTCCAAGGGGCTAGTTGGTTCTCGAAGATCGACCTTAGGTCTGGGTATCATCAGCTGAAGATTCGGGAGGAAGATATTCTTAAGACTGCATTCCGCACACGTTATGGACATTACGAATTTCTGGTGATTTCTTTCGGTTTGAAGCAACGCACCGGCTGCGTTCATGGATCTTATGAACCGGGTGTGTAGACCGATGCTCGATCGTTCGGTTATTGCGTTCATCGACGACATTCTTGTGTACTCTAAAAGTGAATCCGATCACGCCGGTCATCTCAGGGAAGTGTTGGAGGTTCTGCGGAAGAACAAATTGTATGCGAAATTTTCTAAGTGTTCCTTCTGGTTACGTGAGGTTCAATTCTTGGGCCATGTTATTAACCCAAGTGGTATTCTGGTTGACCCTGCGAAGGTGGAAGCCGTGAATGAATGGGAGGCTGCTAAGTCTCCAACTGAAATCCGTAGTTTCCTGGGTTTGGCGGGGTATTACCGCGGCTTTATTCCCTATTTTTCGAAAATTGCTTCTTCACTGACCAAGCTGACTAAGAAGAGTGTTAAGTTCGTTTGGGGTACGGAACAGGATGAGGCTTTTCTCGAGTTGAAGAACAGATTGACGCATGCCCCGATCTTAGCTTTACCTGATGGCACCGATGATTTGGTGGTGTATTCTGATGCCTCTTATCAGGGGCTTGGGTGTGTTTTGATGCAGCGAGGTTGAGTCATCGCTTATGCATCACGGCAGTTGAAGCCTCACGAGGTGAATTATCCTACCCATGATTTGGAGCTGGCGGCGGTGGTGTTTGCGCTTAAGTTGTGGAGACATTATTTGTACGGTGTTCCTTGCGTTATTTATACCGACCATAAGAGCTTAAAGTATTTCTTCGAGCAAAAGGAACTGAATATGCGACAGCGTCGATGGTTGGAATTGATTAAGGACTACGACCTGGAGATCATGTACCATCCGGGTAAGGCTAACGTGGTGGCCGACGCGTTAAGCCGGAAGGAGAGGCCAAAACCTATTCGTGTGAAATCCTACCAGCTTATTCTCAAACCCGACATTTTGAAACAGATAGCCAACGTCCAGAATGAAGCGTTGCAGGTGGAATGGATTATGTCAGAGCGTATTTGGGGTCAGGAAAGGTTGTTGGAAGACGTCGGTGATGGGGTGAAGTATAAGGATGTGCGTTTATGGGTACCGAGGTATGGAGGTTTCAGGGGTAAAATTTTGGATGAGGCGCACAAGTCGCGCTATTCCATTCATCCGGGCGCGACCAAGATGTACCAAGACTTGAAAAAGAATTATTGGTGGCCTGTGATGAAGTTTGAGGTGGCTCAGTACGTGAGTAAGTGTTTGACGTGTCTACAAGTTAAGGCCGAGCATCAGAAGCCATTTGGGAAACTTCAGCCGTTGGAAATACCTGAGTGGAAATGGGAGCATCTTACTATGGATTTCGTGACTAAATTGCCTCGTACTCCTAGGGTAATTATGACACTATTTGGGTAATCGTGGATAGATTGACAAAGAGCGCTCATTTCTTGCCGATTCGAGAGACTTTTAATTCTGAGCAGCTGGCCGATGTGTTTATTCGTGAGATCGTCTCTAGGCACGGGGTGCCAGTATCTATTGTTTCGGATAGGGATACGCGTTTCACCTCCAGGTTTTGGAAAAGGTTTCACGAGGAGATGGGCACCAAACTCCTCATCAGTACTGCTTATCACCCGCAGACGGATGGTCAGTCCGAGAGGACCATTCAGACTATCGAGGATATGTTGCGGGCTTGCGTTATCGACTTTGGTGGTAGTTGGGACCGTCATTTACTGTTGGTAGAGTTCTCATATAATAGCAGTTATCACGCCACGATTGGGATGCCACCGTTTGAAATGTTGTATGGTAGGAGGTGTAGGACTCCAGTCTGTTGGGGTTCCATTGGTCAAAAGCAGTTGGGTAGTTTAGAGGTGGTCGAGGCTGCGACTGAGAAGCTCGACAAGATTAAAGCATTTATGAAGGCCGCGCAGGATCGTCAGAAGTCTTATGCAAATAAAAGGCGAAGGCCTATTGTGTTTGAGGCTGGGGATCGGGTTATGTTAAAAGTTTCTCCCTGGAAGGGCATAATTCGTTTTCGTAAGAGGGGGAAGCTCAGTCTGAGGTTTATCGGCCTGTTCCGTATATTGGCCCGAGTCGGTGAGGTGCATATAGGCTGGATTTGCCCGCGGAGCTCGCGGAGATTCATCCTACTTTCCATGTGTCCCACTTGAGGAAGTGTTTAGGGGATGAGGAGGCCCATGTGCCTCTTGAGGATATTGAGCTTGACAGTAAGCTGAACTATGTGGAGGAGCCTATTGCTATACTTGACCGTCAGGAAAGGCGGTTGCAGAACAAGTTGTTTAAGCAAGTGAAGGTGCAGTGGAGGCACCGTAGGGGTTCCGAAGCTACTTGGGAATCCGAAGATGAGATGATGAGGCTGTATCCGCAGTTGTTTCTATCGCCTCGGGATTCGGGGACGAATCCCATTGTAAAAGGGGTGGACTTGTAACGCCCGTCAAACTCCCGGTTCAATGATTTAGCGCATGTAAAATATGTATAACTCTCGGAACTTAACCGACGTTTCTCGAGAACCTTTATGTAAACCCCGCTACGTTAAAACACTTAACCTTCCTTACAAGTCGCCAAATCTTGCAAATTCGAGGGACTTGGATGAAACATATTTGTGATATATCATTAAACAAAAAAAAAGATGGAACCCTAGCTGCTGTATTGCGATCGGCAGGTTCCAGCCACCCCCTCCCTTCCTTGCTTTGACTTTTTAATCGATTCCAAGCTCCTAGAAGTAGTTCAAGGTATGTACTACAATCCCCATCACTCTTTTTGTTCACCCCTAATCGTTTTGATGCTCAATTTTGCCGAAACTTTTCGTTGGACAGATTTTCGACCAAGGTGTAATTGACCCACTTCCCGTGGATAAAAATTAGAGTTTCCGGTATAGAAAGATCCCCAGGTATGGCATTTACATCATATTAAAATTTTGTGGTCATTGGAGGTGTGTAGGTCGGTCAATCGATTTTAGTTCGAAAACTAGGGTTTATCGGGTGTAGATTTGCAAATTGTTGAGTTTGATGCGTTAATTGATCGGGTGACCGACCGAATCAGTTTGTACAGCCCTAGGGGGATTTAAGGGCTGTGGAAAAATTATTTTTTTGATGCTCGGGGCTGTTGTGGTTAGTGCTTCGTAAATCGAGTTGGCGATGCGCGAATTTTCATTTAAATGTTAAAGTAAGAGTTGTAAAAAGCAACCGTCAACCCTATCAACTCGGGTGACATAATCTTGATGAATGAAAAGATTTAAAATGGAATTTGGCCAATTTGGTGCTGATTCGTTTAACAAATGGTTTTAAGGTTTATTACACGCGCATTCGACCCGATTTGATTACCCTCGGGCCTTGGGCCAAGTTGTTGGGCCTTGGGCCAAGTGTTGGGCCATGGGCCAAGTTGTTTGGCCATGGGCCAAGTGTTGGGCCTTGGGCCAAGTGTCGGGCCTTGGGCCATAGTGTTGGGCTTGAACGGCCCATTAGGAAAGAGTGTTCCTATGGTCTAGTTTAGTAACGTGTTGTGTATAATTTACAGGCCCTTACTTGTGATTGTGCACTTAGGGATTTTCCTAGCTCGTTGCAGGTGTTCGATTGATTTCAGGTGAGTTCTTGATGCCCCGTTTAACTCTTTTTAAGTTTTGGGCTAGCATGCACACCTAAGTGTTTTTCTGACTTGATGAAATGTTTTGAATGATTTTACATAGGCTTGCTAGTATTGGTAGGCCTTGGAATGTTATAGAATGTGTATGTATACATATATTTATATATATTTATAATGGCGAATGTTGTAGTCGTCTCGACTACTGAATGTTGCGTATGCCTACCTTGTGTTTGCATGCGCCGAATGTTACGTGTTTGGGTTGTACGTTTGCTCGACCCTGAATGTTTGTAGTCGTCTCGACTACTGAATGTTGCGTATGCCTACTTTGTGTTTGCATGCGCTGAATGTTACGTGTTTGGGTTGTACGTTTTCTCGGCCCTGAATGTTATTATTGAATGTTACATATATATATATATATATATATATTGATGTATATATATGAATGCATGCATAGAGATGCTCATACGTAAGAATGACTATTTATTGAATGTGGTGACCTTACCGATGTACTTCCGTTTGCTATTTTAAAACCGTCGGAATGATTATTAAAACCGTTGCTACTTATTTAAAACTTGAACTCACTCAGCTTAAGCTGACTTTGTGTGCATGTTAGTGTGAGTTTCAAGTTAGGAAGAGGATCCCTTATCGCTTGGACGTGCACGGAGCTACTTGAACGGTGAAGGGCATACTGGAATGAAGAATTACTTATGGACATTTTATTTCAAAAGACTTTTAAAAGTTATACTTAATTTTGACTTTGGGAACTCCTTCATCTATTTACGTTTTTCGCCGATTCATACTCTGTAATGCTATTTTAATGCAAAGAATTGTTTTTAAGTTTAATTATTTTCACAAGTGTTTTGTATGATTACCAACTGCGGGGTACCCGGGGTTCGGGGCCTTACATATACCCGAATCATCGTGCGCTCCAGGCGTCGTTAGAAAGGTGAAGACCTTTAAACCATTTGAGATTTCCAAGATATCATATTCGTGCGCCCCTGGCGTTCGTTGGAAAGGTGAAGACCTTTAAACCTTAAGGGATATCATATTCGTTTGGGAGGTGATCAGCCTCTGACTGTTGTCAAGATAACATATCCTTAGGATAACTGCAAAACAGTAAGCTCTGAATGAGGGGTGGGTGTTAGCCTGGCTAACACCCCTCCGATGCTTAAGTCAGTAAACTTGATTTAGAAATAATATAGTTAAAAAATGTAAGAATAGATAAGGAAACATACCTTCCTCTTGAGGATACCAACATACCAGTTAAGTATACTAACCGAAATACGCCTTGAGGTGGATAGCGTTCCAGGCTCTTGGTATAGGAACATCATCCATAGTGATTAACCTGTAGGCCCCTTTACCTGCTTCTGAATCGATTAAGTAAAGGCCTTCCCACTTTGGAGCTAGCTTTCCATCTGCTGGGTTAGTACCTTTCTTAATACCATATCTCCTACTTGGTACCTCCGAACCCTGATATTCTTGTTGTAAGGCTTGGCTATTCTTTGTTGGTATGCTGCCATTCTGAGTTCATCGATGGTATCCAAGTCTTCGGTAAGACTTTGGTTGTTAGACTCAGTATCCTGGATGCTGGTTCTTGCTGTAGGGATCACCATCTCGGTAAGGATAACAGCTTCGGCCCCAAACACCAAGGAGAAAGGTGTCTGGCCCGTTGCGTTTTTTGAAGCGGTCCTGTCGGCCCAAAGAACAAATGGTAGTTCCTCAGCCCATTTACCCTTCTTGGACCCCAATTTCTTCTTCAGATTGTTGATAATGATTTTGTTACTGGATTCTGCTTGACCATTAGCTTGAGGATGTACTGGAGTTGAGGTCATCATCTTGATTCCCCAACTTTCACAGAAGTTGGTTGTTCTTTTTCCGATGAATTGTGATCCATTGTCACAAACAATCTCTGCTAGGATACCGAATCTTGTTAAGATGTTGCGTTTGATGAATGAGATCACATCCTTTTATTTGATTTGAACAAATGCCTCTGCTTCGATCCACTTGGAGAAGTAATACGTCATGGCTAGCATAAAGACTTTTCCACCAGGAGCCTTGGGCAGCTTTCCCACAATATCCATTCCCCACTTCATAAATGGCCATGGGGAGATGATAGGATATAATGGTTCAGCTGGTTGATGTAATATGTTGCTATGTCTTTGGCACGCATCACACCTCTTGGAGAAATCCATTGCATCTCTCTTCATTGTTGGCCAGAAGTAGCTTGTCCTTAGTATCTTGGATGCTAAGGCTCTGCCCCTAGTGTGTTTTCCACAATCGCCTTCATGTATGTCTTTGAGAACTTCTTATGCTTCTTGATATTCCAAGCATCTCAGATATGGACCTGCAAGTGATTTTCTATATAAAAAATAATTTAAGACAATGTATTGGGTTACCTTCATTTGGAATGCTCTGGGATTTTCTCCTTTTGGGATCTCGTTATCTTGAAGATACCGTATTATGGGATTAGTCCAAGATGCTGGTTTATCCTTAGAATTTGAAGTTTCTAAGATTTCGAGGTTCTCCTTTGTTGCTGGAGTCAAGATATGCACGATAGGTATCTTGACATCTCCTGGTATCTTGAGAGCTGATGCCAAGTTTGCTAAGGCATCTGCTTCATTGTTCGCTTCTCTTGGTACCTGCACTATGTCAAATGTCTCGAAATACATAGCTAATTGCTTAACTATTTCTAAATATTTCGCTAAGTTTTCTGCATTCGCTGCATAAGAGCCATTAAAATGGTTAGCTAATAACAAAGAATCAACGTAAACTTGAAGATACATGAACTTCATATCCTTAGCTAATTGCAAACCAGCTATTAAGGCTTCATATTCAGCCTCATTATTAGTAGCCTGAAATTCACAAGATATGGATAGAGGTATTATGTCCCCCTGTGGCGATTTTAGCAGGATACCTAGACCTGTTCCTCTTATGTTGGAGGCCCCATCGGTATGCAGAGTCCAACTTTCCTTGATCTCCAATTGTTGACCTCCATCTCTACTTCCTCAAGTATATCCTAGCTAAAATCAGCCACAAAGTCGACAAGTGCCTGAGATTTTATGGCTGTCCTTGGTTCATACAAGATATCGTATGCACTAAGTTTCACAACCCATTTTGCCATCCTACCTGACATTTCTGGTTTTCTCAAAACAGTTTTAATAGGATAGTTAGTCTTTACATGTATAGCATGAGTTTCAAAGTAATGTCTAAGTTTAGTGGAAGCCATTATAAGTGCTAAAATTAACTTTTCAAGATAAGAATACCTGGATTCAGCATCTAGTAGACTTTTACTTACATAATATATTGGATGCTGTTGACCTTAGTGATCCTTGACCAAGACGGCGAAAAAGCACTCCCAGAAATGGCTAAGTATAGGGATAAAGGCTCACCATCGACTGGCTTCATTAGAAGTGGTGCTGAGGATAAGTACTCCTTCAGGGATACCAGTGTCCTTTCTTGTTTTTCTCCCCATTAGAACTTTTGATTCTTCCTTAGGATATCGTAGAAGTCTTTACACTTCTCTGAAGATCTTGAGATGAATCTGTTAAGAGCAGTTATTCTTCCGGTCAACCTTTGAACATCTTTGACAATCTTTGGTGATTTGATATCCAGGATAGCCTTGATCTGCTCTGGGTTTGCTTCTATTCCTCTCTTGGTGACCATGTATCCCAGGAATTTTCTTGCTTTGACCCTGAAGTGACACTTGGCTGGATTCAACTTCATGTTGTATTCATCCAGGATATCGAATGCTGTCTCCAAGTCTTTGAGATGATCCTCGGCCTTTTTTGACTTCACAACCATGTCATCTATGTAGACTTCCATCGTGTCCCCCAGTTGGTCTTTGAACATCATGTTGACGAGCCTTTGGTATGTTTCACCTGCATTTTTAAGTCCAAAAGGCATTGCAGTATAACAGTATATACCTGTGGAAGTCATGAAGGCTGTGTCTTCTTGGTCTGAAGGCTCCATTTGAATCTGTTGAAATCCTGAGGATGCGTCCATGAATGTTAGCAGTTCATCGCCAGCAGTTGCATCCACCATTGAGTCGATGTGTGGGAGTGGAAATGGATCTTTTGGGCAGGCCTTATTTAGGTCTGTGAAGTCTACGCATACTCTCCACTTTCCATTCTTCTTCTGGACCACAACTAGATTGGCCAACCATCTAGGATAATGGACCTCCCTTATCATTTTGGTCATGAGCAGTTTCTGCACTTCTTCTTGTATGATAGCCTTTCTCTCAGGAGCAGACTTACTTCGTTTCTGATGTACTGGCCTGAAAGATTTATCTATACCAAGTTTATGATTTATTATTGATTTTTAGATACCTGTCATATCTTCATGTTTCCAGGCGAATGTAGAAGCTTGTTTCTTTAGGAACGATATCAATTCCATCCCGATATCCTCAGGAATGCTTGATCCTAATAACACTTTGATCTCAGTATCCTTAGGATCCAAAGATACTTCCTTCACATCCTGCTCTCTTGCTTGTAGGACCCTCCCTAGTTGTTTCTCTAATTGCTATGCTTAAGTGGGTTTTGTAGTCCACTTCATTGACGAAGCATAACATTCCTTGGCATCTTGTTGATCACTTTCAATCTTGATGACTCCCCAAGGACTTGGGATTTTCACACACTGATGGTAGGTTAAGGGTACTGCCTTCATGCTGTGGATCCAAGGCCTACCTAAAATCACATTACAACAAGACAGAGAGTCAATAACACAAAACTTTTGTAGGGAGTTAGTTCCCTCAATATATATTGGAAGTTTGATTTCTCCCAAAGTGTTCTTGGTTTTGCCACTGAATCCAACAAGGACCGAGGATTTCGGGATAATTTCCATTTCCGGGATATCCATTTTCTTCAAGGCATCCATCTGGATAATATTTACAGAGCTCCCTCCATCAACGAGTATCATGCGCACAAAACAGTTAGCAATACATAAAGTGATTACCAAACCGTCGTGGTTGGGATCCACAAGGTCACATCTATCCTCTTCATCGAAAGATATGATTCTTTGAGTTGTTAATGTGAAAGTACGGAGAGGTCTCTCCCCGTTGTCCATCTTCGTCTCTCTAGAACGTTTCTTCGCTGCTGAATACGAGGTCCCGCAGATGTCAGATCCTCCCGAGATAAAGGATACCACCTTAGCTCCGGGTGGTGGAGAAGGTGCCCTTTCAGGTATATTGATAGGATCCTGATTCTTGTTCTTATTTCTTCCAAATAGTTCCTTCAGGTGTCCTTTACTGAGAAGGTATCCTATCTCTTTCGGGAGTGCTATACAATCGTCTGTCCGATGGCTAAAGTCTTCATGGAATGCACACCATTTTGACTTGTCTTTGTTGGATCCGGGCTTCTCATTCTTCTTAGGCCATCTAGCCTTGTCACCTAGATCCTGTTTGGCATAAATTATACCACCAATATCTAAGTTAAAGCAGTATTCAGAAATTTTAGGATATTCTTCGTCATCTTCGTCTTCTTCCACAGCATTGATCTTGGGATTATCCTGCTTGGAATAAGGCTTTGGCCTAAAGAACTTTTGAGGGGAGTCTGATTTCCTGTCGGTAGACTCATACTTTGGGACCACCAAACCTTCATGAGCCGTCTTATCATCTTCCAGCCGGATGTATCTCAATGCCCTGTTTCTGACTTCATCAAGATTCCTGCATGGAGTCATGACTAGGTCGTCATAGAAAGGAGAATCCTTCCTAAGTCCCATCTTGAAGGCTTCAACAGCAGCTGCCATGTCAAGGTTGGGGATTTCCAAAGCTTCCCAGCTAAATCTGATTATGTAATCCCTTAGGGATTCATTGTTATGCTGAACAATTCTATATAGATCACCTGTCATTTTCTCAAAAGATCTACTACACGATAACTGATTATTAAACAAGTTAATTAAATGAGCAAAGGAAGTGATAGTATTGGAAGGAATACTTAATAACCATTTGAGGGCCGGCCCTGTTAGTGTTGAACCAAACCCTTTACATAGATAGGCTTCTTTGATTTCAGCGGGGACAGGGTTGTCCTCCATCCTTTCCCTGTATTGAGCCACATGCTCCTTGGGATCCATAATGCCGTCATAAAGTTTCATGTTGGGCGTCTGGAATTTCCTAGGGATCTCCACGTCGCATATGGGCCAAGTGAACCTGGAAAGTTTGTGACAGCCCTCCGGGACTTCAGCTATGGGACGGATTATCCCGGGGATACTGGAGATCATGTCCTTCATTTTCTGTAATTCCCTGGCTATATCGGGGGATATCCCCTTGTCCTGCACAGATCCACGGTTAGTGTATAAATTAGAATTAAGTAAACTGTTACCAGGATCTTGGTTAGGTCTCTGGTATCCTTAGCTTGGGTGGTTAATTCCTCCATCGATGGTATCCCCAGGATAAGGCGGTGCCTGCATAGGGATGTCATCTCCAACATGCACTTCTGAGGACATCATAGGGGATCCTGATGAAAATATGCCGGCTGGAATGGTTGAGCGAGGCTGCATGTTAACGGACCCTGGCCTCGTTGGTCCGGGTAACTCCGAGGATACCGAAGGAAATGCTCCCCAGTATCCTGATTGCTGCTGTGATGGAATCCTTGCCGATTGTGTCCCCAAGGATCTGGGATTCTGAAGGATAGAAGATTATGGAGAATCAAAATCAAGGACCCTGGGCATGATAGGAGTGGCCTCATGCCCTGGTTTCTTCTTGATTCCTTTAATCTCCTTGAATAGCTTTGAGTTGGTCTTCTCTTGCTGCTCCATGTGTGTTTTGACCTGTTTCATCAAAGCAAAAATATCATTGTTGGAAATAACCGGGTCTACCCGTGTAGAGGATCCCGCGTATGGTGGAAGTTCTCCTTTGGGTTGAGCATTCTTCTTTGGCACCGGTGGTGGTCCTGGGTTGACATTTGAAGCAGAGGTGACCGCCGGAGTGAAGACAGAGCTGGTTTTTGGTTGTGAGGCCATTGTAAAGAGAATGAAGGTGAATGAAATAAACGGATTTAATGGATTAAAGCACCGTAGCCCCACGGTGGGCGCCAAATTGTTTTGGCCAAAAATTGACAACAATGTTTCGTAACCAAATTAGTAATCGGGACTAGGTGCTTGTAAAAAATGAAAGTAAATGTGCTTGGACACGATGATTTGTTGCGAGGAAAAAACCCGTTATCCACAGGATAACAAGCAAAAAACCCCTGGCGGTGAAACCTATCACCATCGGTTTATTAATAACAAAGGTGATTACAATGGTGGAGCTCAAACTTGATCGTGATTACAGAGAATGTGAGTACTAATAAGTCTCGTGTGTCTAGAGTGTGTGTTATGAACCGGTTTTGAGCTCTATTTATACAAAAATAAAAATCTAACAATATGGCATGCGGAATTATTCCAATTAGCCGTTAGCCCTTCAATCAGCACATTTCCTTTCTCTCACGCTTTATTAACTGAAAGTGCGAGTCTTTGGGAGATCACAATAACGATCTTTGACCTGGTAAACATAGAAAGAAGCAAAAATCGTGTTATATATATAATGTAATTAGGATTCCGGTTACCTCTGAGGATACCACATCCTGGAGTAGTTCTAAATAATCTTTGCTGAGGATACTGAAAATCCGTGCCCTAACATTAACAATAAAGGTGATTACAATTGTGGAGCTCAAACTTAATCGTAATTATAGAGAATGCGAGTACTAGTAAGTTCTCAAGTGCTAGAGTGTGTGTTTGATCATTTGTTTAGAGCTCTATTTATAATAAACAAAGTCTAACAACTAATGCCCTATAATTTAGGAAACTATTAGACTAAATCTAATTAGCCGTTAATCTCTCAATCAACACGTTTCCTTTTATGCCACGATCTATCAACTGAAAGTGCGAGTCTTCGAGTGATCAAGCAACGGTCTTTGACCTGGTATACATGGAAAGTAGCAAATTTCGTGTTAGTTATATAATGTAATTAGGATACCAGTTACCTTAAGGATACCGCATCCTGGATTCGTTCTGAATATAATCTTTGTTGAGGATACTGAAAATCCATGCCCTAACAATTGTCCCCAAATTTGACAGTTGTAGATATGGTTTACAGCTGTAAAATTTTTGAAATTTGAATTTCAAATTTTGGCATGTGTGGTAGATCGATGATGCACGTGTCACTTTTTCGTTCTTTGGGTAAACCCTAGGTCGGCTTTATAATTACTCGGATAAATAATATTTCCATCCATCTTCTTCCATTATCCAGGTAACTTTTCTCTATTCTCTTTTCTCAAATCATTAGTCTGAAGCTTCGTCCTTCCGGTATTTAGGATTTTGTATCGCAAAATCTCCTTGCTGTCCAGCTAGTGAGATATGCATTTTTGGTGATGCCGATATCACTAATTTGCGGTCTCGAAGATGTTTTCCTCGCGAACAGTTTTTAGACCTTTCGATGTCGCCCTCTCTTCTGACCATGCTTCAAAAACCTGGATCTGTTTTCCGATTTTGCCGTTTAAAATCGGGTTTTTGTACCCATTTCCTGCTTTTACCACAGAGTTCACTTCTAGAACGGGTCTTAGTTTCTCCCAAACCATGCCAATGGTTTGGAGGACCTTGTTCGTTCTGGAGAGATTGATTGCTGATCATGCTCTTGACTTTACCCTTTCTGAGCTTGCGTCCGTGTACGATCTTCGCAGCCATGGATCTTCAAGATATCTTTTTAAAACCAAATCTGGCCGAACCCCGCTTGTTCTGAAAAACACCCAGAACAATGACCAGTGGAAGAGACAATTCTATTTTTTGTTAGGAGAGATTCTCTCCCTCGGTCTGATAATCTTCCTTATCTCTGGGTTTCAAAAAGTAGGATACTTTATCTTGAAGATATACATTGACATCTTTGTGACTGATATTTCTGTTTTCTGTAGCTTTGAAGTTCTTCGAGATTGCCCCTCCCACCGGAGAAACCGAGGATAAGCTTGCCTCTTTCTTTCTCATTGATGAGGAAGAAAGGACGTTTCATTTCCAGTCAAGCTTTCAAGAACCATCTCCGTCCTTGAGTTCCGTTATATCTGGTAAGAAACATTCGAGATATTAGTATGATTTTTAAGGATCAAAGATACTAACCTGTGTATTTGTAGGCAAGTCTGTTTCTACTTTTGCTCTTGAAGATATTGACAGCATGGTATCCACCCAAAGCACCATTAAGAAGGAACATCTCCCCAACTCTATCCCCCGACCTGAAGGCAGCCGCGCAAAGGGCTCTAAGAAGCAGGCCAAGAGACCAGTGAATCCATTCCTATGCATGACGTTGATTTCCATGATGCCATGACTCAGCAGGTATTTTTTTCAGTCTGTCATGATCTCATATATCTTTAGGATAGTTTATATTGAGGATCCTTTATCCTTGTAGAGCCTCGAGTATCTTTCCTCCCGGTTTGCTTCCATGAGCCTTGAACTCCATGAAGCCAACACTCGCATCTCCGAACTGATGAAGATAAGAGTTATAAAGACCAGTCTTCTTGATAAGAAGACCAAAGAGCTGGAAGACGCGAAACTGGAGCTGTCACTGGCCAAGAAGGAGTTGGTCCATCAACAGGCTGAATGCTAGGTAAAGGTTTACGAGGCTATGGAGGGGGCGAAAAAGTCTGCTGTTGTTTCCGTATTTCAATCCCGGCTCAAGATGGCTAAATAGGCGAAGGATGCTGGTCTGGATACTCCCTCCTGGGATGAAGCTGGTTGAGAGAAGATACTGGCTGAGGTTGACGGGGAGACGGTGGAGGAAGATGGTCCAAGCGGGACGGAGAAGGTTGCGGAAGAAGGTAGTGGATGTGGCGACCAAGGGAGCGGCGAAGGCGGTTGGTGGCGAGGTGCAATTGGGCGATGATAGTGGTAAAGAAAAGGCTTGAGCCCAATTTTTATGTGTTTGTGGTTTGTGATGTTGGGTTGTAGTGGTCTGTTGAACAATTTACATTTTTCTGTCTTGAACAATAATATGCTTAGGATATTAGGATACATGGGTGGAGGGATCTTGACTTTCCAAGACGAAGCCCATGTTATCTTGACTTTTGGACATCTGGCAATATACGGGTGGAGGGATCTTGGCTTTTCAAGACGAAACCCGGGTGTTGCCTTTCTAATTTCCTGCACTTATGATTAGTAATAACATAATCTTTTGGCTTTAAGTATCGTGTTTAGTAACTTGTAAATTTTAGTTGGAATGTCGTTTTAATTTTCTAAAATAAGTTACTTCAAGGATAACGTATCCTAATAGCCAGCTTCTCGAATATTTAGAGAAATATAATTTCAGAAAAGGTATTTGTTAAGATATTTTATTGAACTGTCTTGAGGACCATATATCCTGAACATAAAATATTCTTATGTTTTTATAAAACACAATTAAAAAGACTTATTAGGAATTGATATGAAATAACTTCAGGATAACATATCCTTATGTCTTGCGTGAATTATCACAATCAAACCAAAAGATTATACTTTGAAGTATAAATCGAGTGATAAAACTAAGTGTAAAGAGTACCTTTGTGGAGATCATTTATATTTCTAATGGGCTTACATGTGATGTCCCCAACCGTTTCTTTCTAAGTATCAAGCTCCTGGGATTTTCCTAAGTTAAAAACAACTTAGTAACCTTCTTAGAATTAGTGATCTGTCGAAACAAAGCTAGATAATTCTGGAAACAAAGCCCATTAACTGGCGATAAAGCCTTTTTACTGGCGACTAGGCCTTTACTTTAAAGACATGAAAATGTCTAAACTTGAGATAAAACTGGGGAAGGTCCCAAAGGCATGGGCATGATTATGCCAAGACTTTAGATAACACGGACGTGTTATAAACCTTAGATAACATGAAAATGTTATAAATCATATGTGTGACACGTCTGCCACTTATCTTAAGGATTCGGTATATAGCCAACAACAGACGGATTGTCAGCTGGTCTGGTCAGCCTACCTCCAACTATACCCGAATCATCGTGCGCTCCAGGCGTCGTTAGAAAGGTGAAAACCTTTAAACTTTTTGAGATATCCGGGATATCATATTCATGCGCTCCTGGCATTCGTTGGCAGGTGCAGACCTTTAAACCTTGGGGGATATCAGGGATATCATATTCGTGTGGGAGGTGAATAGCCTCTGACTGTTGTTGAGATAATGTGTCCTTAGGATAACTGCAAAACACTAAGCTCATGATGAGGGGTGGGTGTTAGCCTGGCTAACACCCCTCCGATGCTTAAGTCAGTAAATTTGATTTAGAGTTAATAAAGTAAGGATTAAAAAATGTAAGAATAGATTAGGAGACATACCTTCATCTTGAGGATACCAATATACCAGTTAAGTATACTAACAAAAATACGCCTTGAGGTGGATAGCATTCCAAGCCGGATGTATCTTAATGCCCTGTTTCTGACTTTATCAAGATTCCTGCATTGAGTCATGACGAGGTCGTCATAGAAAGGAGAATCCTTCCTAAGTCCCATCTTGAAGGCTTCAACAGCAGCTGCCATATCAAGGTTGGGGATTTCCAAAGCTTCCCTGCTAAATCTGATTATGTAATCCCTTAGGGATTCATTGTTATGCTGAACAATTCTATATAAATCACCTGTCATTTTCTCAAAATATCTACTACAAGAAAATTGATTATTAAACTAGTTAATTAAATGAGCAAAGGAAGTGATACTATTGGAAGGAATACTTAATAACCATTTGAGGGCCGGCCCCGTTAGTGTTGAACCAAACCCCCTTACATAGACAGACTTCTTTGATTTCTGCGGGGATAGGTTTGACCTCCATCCTTTCTCTGTATTGAGCTACATGCTCCTCAGGATCCATAGTGCCGTCATAAAGTTTCATGTTGGGCGTCTGGAATTTCTTAGGGATCCCCACGTCGCATATGGGCCAAGTGAACCTGGAAAGTTTGTGACTGCCCACCGGAACTTCAGCTATGGTACGGACTATCCCCGGGATACTGGAAATCATATCCTTCATTTTTTGCAATTCCCTGGTTATATTAGGGGATATCCCCTTATCCTGCACAGATCCATGGTTAGTGTATAAATTAGAATTAAGTAAACTGTTACCAGGATCTTGGTTAGGTTTCTGGTATCCTGAGCTTGGGTGGTTAATTCCTCCATTGATGGTATCCCCAGGATAAGGCGGTGCTTGCATAGGGATGTCATCTCCAACATGCACTTCCGAGGACACCATAGGGGACCCTGATGAGAATATGCCGGCTGGCAGGGTTGAGCGAGGCTGCATGTTGAAAGATTCTCGCCTTGTTGGTTTGGGTAACTGCGAGGATATCGAAGGAAAAGATCCCCAGTATCCTAATTGCTGCTGCGATGGAACCCTTGCTGATTGTGTCCCCAAGGATCCAGGGTTCTAAAAGATAGAAGATCCTTGAGAATCAAAGTCAAGGACCCTAGGCATGATTGGGGTGGCCTCCTGCCCTGGTTTCTTTTTGATCCCTTAAATCTCCTTGAATAGCCTTGAGTTGGTTTTCTCTTGCTGCTCCATGTGCGTTTTGACCTGTTTCATCAAAGCAAAAATATCATTATTAGATATAACCGGGTCTACCCGTGTAGAGGATCCCGCGAATGGTGGAAGTTCTCCTCTGGGCTGAGTATTTTTCTTCAGCAGTGGTGGAGGTTCTGGGTTGATACTTGAAGCAGTAGTGACCACCTGAGCAAAGACTGAATTGGTTTTTGGTTGTGAGGCCATTGTAAAGAGAATGAAGGTGAATAAAATAAACGGATTTAATGGATTAAAGCACCGCTATCCCCACGATGGCCGCCAAATTGTTTTGGTCAAAAATTAACAACAACGATTTCGTAACCAAATTAGTAATCGGGACTTGGTGCTTGTATGAAATGAACGTAAAAGTGCTTGAACACGAGGATTTGTTGCGAGGAAAAAACCCGTTATCCTTGGGATAACTAGAAAAAAACCCCGGGCAGTGAAAACTATTACCACCGGTTTATTAAAAATAAAGGTGATTACAATTGTAGAGCTCAAACTTGATCGTAATTATAGAGAATGCGAGTACTAGTAAGTTCTCAAGTGGTAGAGTGTGTGTTTGATCATTTGTTTAGAGCTCTATTTATAATAAACAAAGTCTAACAACTAATGCCTATAATTTAGGAAACTATTAGACTAAATCTAATTAGCCGTTAATCTCTCAATCAACACGTTTCCTTTTATGCCACGATCTATCAACTGAAAGTGCGAGTCTTCGGGTGATCAAGCAATGGTCTTTGACATGGTATACATGGAAAGTAGCAAATTTCGTGTTAGTTATATAATGTTATTAGGATACCAGTTACCTTTGAGGATACCGCATCCTGGATTCGTTCTGAATATAATCTTTGCTGAGGATACTAAAAATCCATGCCCTAACAATGTATATATCATGGGTTTTTAGCATCCCGGCCCATAATGTTGTTATATTTAACCATTAAATATGACTTAATATATAAACTACCTATACATACAACCTAAAAGGCATACCGTTCAACATTTAGAAGCTTAAAAACCACTTGTGTACAAAAGGCGTGCGCCTCAACTTCGCCTTATGTCGCTTTTTTTTTTGAAAAATCCCACCTCAGGCTCGCCTTTTAAACATTGCTCGCCTTGACTAGCCTAAAGCGAAGAGGCCCTCGCCTTAGGTCGCCTCGTCTCGTCTCAGGCGCGTTTTTTCAAACCAAGCATGTCACACCCCAGTCCAGGGCTTGGGTGCGATGTCCCGGTTGGTACATGTTTTGTAAATATATCAAAGTAGTGGGTTCATTTCAGCGGAAGTCTTATATATATTAAAATGTTAATTTACATTGCAAAATACTTGGGAATTAAATACCCAAGTTTCAGTTTACAAAACAGTGTTATATTATTATTACAAGGATTCATATATTCAAAAGTAGAGCCATCTCGAGCGATCTTCTAACATTGTGACTCCAAATCCTTGTATATAAATATCAGCCCTTAGTTACCTGCATGGGTGGGTAAAACACATCAGCTATATGTTGGTGAAACATTGACTTAATAAAACAGTTTATAACAGTCGTTAAATACAATCATAGTTTTCTGTTCACAATCTCAGCAGGAATGCCTGTCATTCCCAGGATTTGTACCACTGCCCTACACACAATTCAAAGGTTCCCCGAGTACATAGCCCCTGTTCAGAGACAACCTTCCCCTAGGCTATGTGACCATGTTAGAGAACTGGTTATGACTGACTTGGTTTTGTATGCCAATTCAAAGGTTCCCCGAGTACATAGCCCATGTTCAGAGACAACCTTCCCCTAGGCTATGTGACCATGTTAGAGAACTGGTTATGACTGACCATGTTTGGATCCAGACACATTAGTATTCGGTCTGAGTTGCTTTTTATTATCTATTTTGTATTGTAACGATTTTAGAGACATATAATCTCATGCAAAAATTTATCGGACTCTTTGCAATAAACAGCCTGTCTATTACAAGAGTAAAATCAGTTCAGACAATAAAAGTTTAACGTGTTTACCTTGGACAAATTCGTAATTGTTTTCATCGACGACATTTTGATCTACTCCAAATTTTAAAACGATCACAAAGAGCACTTACATGCTATCCTTGACCTCCTACGAAAGGAACAGTTGTATGCCAAGTTTTCGAAGTGTGAGTTTTGGCTTAAAGAAGTTCAATTTTTGGGCCATATTGTCAACGACAAAGGTATCCATGTTGATCCCGCAAAGATTGAAGTCGTCAAGAATTGGAAAACACCGACTTCTCCCACCGAAGTTCGTTCTTTACTTGGGTTGGCGGGATATTACCATCGTTTCATTCGTAATTTCTCAAAGATTGTGTTGCCCCTCACCGCTCTAACACATAAGGGTAAACCTTATGAGTGGGGGTCAACGCAAGAAGAATCTTTTTCAAACCCTAAAGGACATGCTTTGCAATGCTCCAATTCTTGCTCTTCCCGAAGGTAGTGAAGATTTCATCGTTTTCTGTGATGCTTCTAACCAAGGCCTAGGTTGTCTTCTCATGCAATGAGGTAAGGTTATCGCATACGCTTCGAGACAACTCAAGGTTCACGAAAAGAATTATACATCACATGATCTTGAGCTTGGTGATGTTGTATTCGCTTTGAATATTTGGAAGCACTATCTCTATGGTACCAAATGCGTAGTGTTTACCAATCATAAGAGTCTCCAACACATATTTGATCAAAAGGAACTCAATATGAGACAACGTCGTTGGGCCGAGTTGATTATCGACTATGATTGCGAAATTCGCTACCATCTCGGTAAAGCGAATGTTGTGGCCGACGCTCTCAGCCGTATGAGACAAGGTAAACCGTGCTGCTTACTTGTGTTCTTGTTCAAAATGATCTTGAAGAGCATATTCTTAATGCCCAACGTGAATCTGTCACCGAAGGCAATATGTAAGACGAGATGTCATGTGGTGCGGAATCTCAATTGGAATCTAAGCCCAATGGTTTTCTTTATTTTCTTAATTGCTTGTAGATTCCCGATCGTGATAATCTTCGCACATTTATTACGGATGAAGCTTATAAATCACGATATTCTATTCATCCTGGTGCGGATAAAGTATGCCGATCTTCATTCCATCTTTTGGTGGCCCGGAATGAAGAAAGACATTGATCTCTATGTTCAAAATGTCACATGTGTTCTAAAGTCAAAGCCGAGCATCATCGACCTTTTGGTTTGCTCGAGCCACCTCCCGTTCCCGTATGGAAGTGGGAAGATATCGCTATGGACTTTATTACTAAGCTTACTTCTACCCGTAAGCAGCATGATAGTATTTGAGTAATGATTGATCATTTGACGAAGTCCGCTCATTTCATTCCCATCAAGGAAACTTATTCTATGGATCAATTGGCACGCATTTATGTTGAGAAGATTGTTTGTCATCATGGGACTCTTTTAACCATTATCTCTGATAGAGATGGTCGTTTTAATTCTCGTTTTTGGAAGTCACTGCAATCAGCCTTGGGAACTCGTTAGAATCTCAGTACTGCTTATCATCTGTAATCTGATGGTCAGTCTGAGTGCACGATTCAAACTCTAGAAGATATGCTTCGCTCATGTGTCCTCGATTTTGGGGGCAATTGGGATATTCATTAATCGCTCATCGAGTGTTCGTATAACAACAGTTTTCACTCTAGCGTTGGTATGGCACCTTTCGAAGCCCTTTATGGTCGTAAAGGTCGTTCTCCGATTTGTTGGAATGAAGTTGGAGAATCTCAAATTACTGGTCCTGAATTGGTTCAAGAAATGACTGGTCGTATTGCTCAAATCCGTCAGAATTTACTCGTTGCTCGTAGTCGTCAAAAGAGTTATGCGGATAAGCGAAGGAAACCTTTAGAATTCAATGTTGGCGATCGTGTTCTTCTGAAGGAATCTACGTGGAAAGGAGTGGTTAGATTTGGGAAGAAAGGAAAGTTATCTCCTCGTTTCGTTGGTCCTTTTGAAATCCTTGATCGAATTGGTCTTGTTGCTTATAAGCTTAAACTTCCTTCTAAACTCTCAAATGTTCACCCAGTGTTTCACGTATCGAATTTGAAGAAGTGTTTTGCCGAGGGTAATTTTCAAATACCTCTTGATGAAGTTCGTATTGATGAGACCATGCATTTCGTTGAAAGACCCGTTGAGATCATGGATCACATAGATAAAGTCACTAAATGTAGTCGTATACCATTAGTTAAAGTTCGTTGGGAATCGAAGCAAGGAGCCGAGTTTACTTGGGAACTTGAAGATTAGATGAAAGTGAAATATCCTCATTTGTTCTCTACAATTAATTCTCTAATTTCGGGACGAAATTCCCAAAAGTAGGGGATATTGTAACATTTCGGGTTTTACCTTATTCGTATTTGTATTCGTTTTATCGATTTGCGAACGTTATTTGGATCTTTAACAATAATAATATGAAGCATTTATAAGTATTAAAGATTTGTATTTTCATTTTATACCCTTTATACTTTCCAAGTTTTTTATTCCTTGTTTTAACTTTAAGATAATCAAGATTTAGCAATTTTAGGAAGTCCAAGGACCAGAAATGACAAAAAGCCAAAGTTTACCTCCCCCACCCGGAGCGCCACGCGGCCACAAGGACCCTAGGCCGTCGCGTGCCGCCGTGGGTAGTCTGCGCAGTTTGTTTGTTTGTTATGCTTTCCTAGTTTGTTTTTAGCATAAAATCATTTATTTTTGGACTATATTTAGTGAATTAAGCTCCAAGAAAAGTAATATAGCTTAAGTACATGTCCATATTCATTACCCCTTGCTCAAGAACGAGTTTTACTGTATATAATATTGATTTGATCATTAAAAGCTTATTCGGTTTCTTAAACAAGTAAAATAGCCAAAATTGGTTCGTTTTTGCATATATTATATAAACAACACTTATATCATCTGCCACAAATTTTCCTAAACCCTAATTAAGCATTCCTTTCCATCACATGCTTTTGTCCTTCATTATCTTCTTCGTTTTAGCCATAATACTCGAATAAACAAGCTTTGGAGGTTGACTTTGCTATTGTTTTGACCTTTGACTTCATCTTTCGGTTGATTTATACACTTTCTGGGTAAGTTGTGAACTGTAAAATCATTTCTACATATTCCCTAGTCAATAACCTTCAATCATTTTCTGAGATTGAAGGGTGTTGACTGGCCAATTCGTTTAAATCCGTTAAAGGGCATAATAGTCAACAAGTTTGACTACTCGTTTTCTCATGCTTCTTGTCAGGACCGATGTTCGGTCCAGAAGTCTTTTATTCTTGTAACGATAATTTAAGGCTACTGACCAAAACCCGACTTCGGAATCGCTGTTCGGATTCTTGTCATGACCAGCTCGCTTAAACGTTTAAACATAACCGGAGTTCTATATTTCCGTTTGGAATGATTCCAGCGGAAACAGGTTATGTTTTACTCATATTTTCTTATCTCAAAGTTCCAGGTTCAGTTGGTTTATTTCGTTCGACGCGTTAGAGGAATATCTATTTCATTCTTACTCGTTTATTATTATTTTTGTTCGCTTGCTTACGATTTAAGGTGAGTTTTGTCATTCCCCTATTTTACTGAATTTTCAAAAGTTTTGGCGATGTATGCGTACTAATCCGTATTTCGTATTATATATCTCTCAAACTAGCAAACGTGTAATTGTGTGTGATTGATCAAATATACTTGTTACATGCTTACATGTTTATTTACCACATTCGGAGAGGCCCATCATATTCTTATTTATAGTATGATCATACGACTGTCAAAATGACCAAAGCCCGCTCGCATGGCAATGGTCTAATGACTCATTATTTGCTCATGGTTTGATTTTATTACCTCATTTATTACGTTTTGCTTATTTATTATTATTATTATTATATCAATGCAAAACTGATGATAATCTCACTCAAACCGTGTGTTGACAAACTCTATTAATTTTCTATGCATACGCAGGTTATCTAGAACAGACTTTAGGGAAATAAACGAAGACAATTTATATTTAATTTTTGTTTGGATTATATTTTCTTATTTTGGATTATTTTTCATGTTTGAATATTGTGTGCACCTTTTAATGAAATAATTAACTTGATATATATTGTCATTTATTTTAGAGTGAAATGCGGTTTTCGTCCCTATAGTTTGGTCTAAATCTGCGATTTTAGTCCAATAGTTTCAAATTTGCGATTTTTATCCTTGTGGTTTCATTTCACTTGCAATTAAACCCGAATTCACTAATCCCGTTAAGTCTGGTCGTTAAACCCATCAGCATGCCATTCACGTGAAAGGCAGTTTTGTCCTTTTATCCCCCAAATACACCCCAGCCCCTCACGTGAGGGGGCTTGCTAATTAGGACTGGAATTTATTTGGGAGAAAAAAGACAAAATTGCCCCTCACATGAGGGGCACCCTGATCGGTTTAACAACCAGACTTAATGGGGTTAATAAATTCAGGTTAAATTGCAAGTGAAGTGAAACAACAAGGACGAAAATCACAAATTTGAAACTATTGGACTAAAACCGCAGATTTAGACAAACCGTATGGACGAAAACCGCAGTTTACTCTTTATTTTATGATAGTACCTTCGAGCTATGAGCAATCAGCTCACGCCCCGGCATTTTCGCCTTAGGTTAGGGTGTGACAATGTCATTCCCGTGACGAGACTTACGGTGTCTGTTTTGCAGGAATTCAGCTGAACCTGACCTCATCGGATCTAGTACCTGTGGAAATATAGATTCGGACTAACCGGTTTAAATCTGTGCTTCTACATATTGATTGATTGATATATGACTTACATAAATAGTTATTTCGGGTTTATGTTCTACTTAGCGAAAACATCACAAACAAACCAAATCATGTCCACAATGGAGCTATAATATATGAGTTTCAATGCTCGAAAATATGTTGTTGAAACAATAAAAGATGAGAAAGTTTGGAAGAAATGTGTTAAGGTTTTGTCGTCTTGTCCTAAATTGGTGGGATGACAAAAGCTAAAGGAAACTCATATTTATATTTTTAGTGTGGGAGACACAAGTGGACAACCTAAAGGAAACTCATTTATATTTTTACCCCATGCATGGAGCATGCCAACTAAGGCACAAGCTACCTGGCGCTGACATCTCAACGCTTATGCGGTACACATGGTGGACTCGATCGGCGCTAGGCATGCATAGATGACACAAACTGTTATAGAAATTTAATCTTGTTTAGTACAATACTAGGATATAGCCCATGTAATACACGGGTGGTTAAAAAATACAACAAAAAAGTTAAATTGAATAATATGTATAATAACATACCTCATGAATTCATAAGATATAAATAATTTTCTAAAATACATAGACTAGTAAGAATTATTTGTATTTGTATTAGAAAATAAAAATGGAATGTTGTGAATCTTTAACAATTAAGAAAAAGATAAGGTTGCCATCAAATTATTTTAGTTGAGTTGGTAAACCACAAACATTTTAAAACCAAGGTGATGAGTTCGATTCCTGCCAACAACAAATTTTTCATTTTATCTTTTATAAAGTGGAAATTGTAAAAATAGAAACTTCTTGACAGTCTATGTGGAGAGTCTAGTTGAATGACATGTAGAAGGATTGTGTTGCTTTAATATATAGGTAGACTAGCTTTTAGCCCTCATGTTACGCGGGTTACTTTAGATTTTGTTTATATAATTGTGAGTATATAATTTTCTTGTAATCAAAGGCTATATGACTGTATGAAGTACGTTATGTTTGTAGTTTAAGTTTAGCTTTTTTTTTATTTTTTTACATTCGTCTAGTGTTGTTAGGTTTGTTCAGTCATGCGGTGCATGAAAATTGAGTTTAATGGATTGGTTTCTATAGGTTTTTGTTTTTAATTATTTTGCAATTATATTTTTATAATTAATTACAATTATTGTTACAATTTAATTTATTATAAGAAAGTTTGTTATATTTATTCAGAATTTATATACTTGGATCGATTTTGATATATTTCATTTATGTTTGTTTATGTTCATTTTTAAATGAAACATGAATTAATGACTATCTACTTAATGCTTTATATGTGCTTGTTTGTATTAATTCATATTCATTTATGTTTGTGTTCATTTACATTTGTTCATTTATGTTCGTTTACCTTTGTTCAATTATAATCGTTAATTATTCGTTTAGATTTTAAATGAACAAACATGAACGTGTTTACATTTTAAACGAACTAACATGTTTTCTTTCCAGCTCCGCAAACTGTTGTTGAGTGCATGAGCTTTTGGACTATAAGTTGAGCGGCAGATATGGTCCTTATTATAACCATGCACAATTTCTTCCCAAACATTGCCAATAAATGTAAAATAATGTTGTAAAATTATCATATATTGTTAATATTAATTAAACGAAATACAATACATAATAAAATTATCACATATTGTTAATAGACTCACGTTTTACACTAAGCAATCCTACCCAAACTGAAAAATTAATCACCTTGACACTTCGCCTAAGAATTACATAAACCATCTAACTTTCTCTTCTATCAACTTCCTAGTCCTTCAATTTTTTTCTTCCACGGCGGCGACAATCTGACATTTTTCTTTCAAATTTTCAACTTAATTCGTGTATCTCATCTACTGATCCCTTTTCGAATTTGCTCTCATCAACCTAAAATAAAGTGGAACAAAAAAACAAAAACAAAATACCACAAAAATAAATAAATAAAAAGATACAACAATTGTAGGCGATATAGACACAAAAAAAAATGTTGTCCAAAAAAAATTCTCTTTGGATACACTCCTTTTGACGAAGGCCTTAAAACAAGCACACCCTATGAGTCTACAGGGAGACATTTGCTTCATTTGTTTTGCTGATCCGCAACATGCAGGTTTGAGTTCATTTTCCATCTAAAACACCTAGCCATATTTCCAATATTGAAACAAAAGTACTCAATTATATAATTATATAGAGGGTGTGTAATCATCTGGTTTTAGAATGAAACACATGTAGGAATCATCTGATAGCAAAGCTACCCCGTGTAACATGATTTGAAAACAAAGACTCATGCTCACTATTTCAGTATAAACCGGCATAAAGGCTTTAAAGTTACTTCTATTCTTTGTTTATATTTTCACCATTGTGACAAAAAGATTGAATTAATTAAACAGTTAATCATGCTATTTGAACATTAATTTATTACTAATCATGCCAACTGTTTTCATCCGATGGTCAATCCAACATCTGATAACCCGTTAGCCAACCAACCTGTTATCCAACCCAGCCACATTTGACCCGTTATCAGAGCCAACCAATTTTGGTACGTTAGCTGACCCAACCAGTTTCGGCCCGTTAGCAGACGCAACAATATTGCAACATTTAGGATAAAGGTTTTAATTTTTGCGGCGGGGTTGGTGATGTGTTAAAGGCTTTCAATTTAAATAGCTTGAGTTGTCATATGACGCGTGTGTCGTGGTTTGTACCTTCAATAACAACAAATCAAAATTGTAAGCAAATTGATAGGAAATATACACATTTTATTTTAAATAAATAAGCGTGTACCAGTTATTCTGTAGACCTCTGGAAGAACTTAAATACGCATAGCTCTGAGTGGCACTTTAAATAAATAGACGTATACAAAAATCAAAATTGTAAGCAAATTGATAGGCAAATACACGTATTTCATGCGTGCATTTTAAATAAATAACCGTGTACCAGTCATTTGGTAATGGTTTCGGGTATGTGACAAAGGTAAAGAATCTCAAAATGTGTAACTAAAACAGGTCCTGGTTAACACCATGCACGCAACATGATATAATGCGCGCAACAAAACTATTATGACAAATATAAACAAATACATTTATTTAAGAAAGTAAAAAAGTTATTGGGTTGAAAACCGAACCGAATTTAATTACATGTCTTTCTTCTAGCAATGGGAAGACCTGTAACAAACACACATAAACACAATTAATTCTTTTTTTATTTTTGTCCTAATAATGAATATATTCAACATATATGGGTTGAACCGTAAATGGCATGCACAAAACTTACCAGCTTGGATATAATATCATTCAACATCATCTTCCTTTTATTGTGTAATAATTCTCCAAATTAGACGGTTATTGCAATCTGGTGCATTGATTTTGCCATTGATCTCTTCCATTCTCCAGGATCACCGCCTCCCTTTCCGTCTGCAAAAACAAGTAATTCGATTTCAATTTTTTTCCGGAAATGAGTAAAAGATATCTAAACGGTTCTGTTTGGTTGATTTACTTAGATGAATATAATACATACTTTACATGATTTCATATTTCAAAAGTGAAATCAAAATACTGGCTTTTCGGTTCGTATCACAGCAGAATCAGTACCAAAAACAACGGAGAGCTAGAAACCTGGTACAACAACACGCCCTTCGGTTCATATAAACAACACAAGAAAAACCCAGTTTACAACACTGATAAACAAACCGGAGGCCGACCCTTTTTCTAAAATGGGCACATGTACCAGTTAGGTCAAGACGATGGTGAAACGTGTTCGTGTGTTCAAAATTGAAGTTCTTACCCCCCCTCATAGTTACATAGAAACCGAAGTCGATTTAGGATTTGTAAAACAGACAAAAGGTAAAAACGCATGGAATGGTGCTCGGTCCCATCATTTAGACGTCCAACGGTTAAATTCGGGTCAATTGATCGCAGTTTCTGATGGTGACCGGTAAGGGTGGCAAAACAAACCCAAATGAGTTGTTTTGGCTTAATTTGGATAACTTTTAAAATTGAGATGGGTCAGGATGGATCAAAAGAATTTTGCAAGAAGGTCAAGATGGGTTGAGAAAATACTAGTGACTTTTGGTTATAGGTTACAATGGGTTTGTTTATGGGTTAGAATGGACTAAAACAAGCTTTATCCAATTTTATTTTAAACAAAACCCACGGAACCGAATAGAAACCGAGAAATTGAAACCGAACATATACCGAAACCGACCGAAATGAAATAAAAGCAAAACCGAAACGAAAAAAAACTGAAAAAAACCGAACCTAAACCGAGACAAAACCGAGTTTTTTTTTTTTAATAAACGAGGAAGACCGGGGAAACATTTTAGTTATTTTACTTTTGCGTTTTCGATTTATATTTGAGTTATTATTTTTTATTAATTTTTTTGAATATTTTTTTAAGGGGTTTTTGAAACCCTTTATATTTTAACCTTTACTTAGTTCAAGATGGGTTAACTTTACCCATCTTGACCTATACCCATGCTAAACTGAGAAATCGAAACCGAACAAAAACTGAAAACATTGAAACCGAATAGATACCGAAACGAAAAAAAAAAGCAAAAATGAACCCAAAAAAAACCGAACTTGAACCGAGACGCAACCGAGTGTTTTTTTTTTTATGAACGAGGACGACGGGGGAGACATTTTAGTTATTTTAGTTTTTACGTTTTTGATTTATATTTTGAGTTATTAATTTTTTATTAAATTTTTTGGAGGGTTTTGAAACCCTTTGCATTTTAACCTTTACTTGGGTCAAGATGGGTTAACTTTACCCATCGTGACCCATACCCATCCTAACCCTCTATTTTAAAAATCTATCCTGACCTATACCCATTCTGACCCAAACTCATTCTAACCCATCACCCATATCCAACCCAACTCACTCATATTGCCACCTCTAGTGACCGGGCTCCATCTGGTGACATTACAAGACTATAATTGGGCAAATGAAGCAGTAGCTTCAAAAAGTAAGATCTAAATTAAAGGTTGAAGTACATAGAAGAAGATTATAAAGAAGGCAAAAGGTGACATTAATTAATGATTGAAAACTATTAGATGGAGTGAAAAATCAATTACCTTTAACAAACAAATAGCACCTCCATATCATCTAGAAACCGTTCTTTAAGTCACAAAAGGTGACATTAGACGTTTATTTTTTTATTATAAAATTGTTTTTTAATTATAAATAATATCTTTTTTTAATAAAATAGGATATTAATTTTTAGTATATCCCTATTTTATAGGATTTTCATATCAAATATTTTATAAGATTAATTTTTAATATAACGAGATGTTATAACCCGTTTAAGAGCTATCTGAGTAGTTTGGTGAGACCTTTATCCATGAATTCAAGTCAAAGCGTGAGAAACCTTCATTTACAAATAAAGCAATCTGATGGCTTTAGAGAATGGTTGTTTTACATTTTTTGTTTTCTAATATTTATTTTTTTGGATTTTAATTTTCTTTATTATAAGAAAATTAATAATATACTTAGGGTTTAATGATGAAAGATTTTCATAAATAAATGATAATGTTATAACCCATTTAAAAGCTATCTGGATTTGGTGACCCATGACCCGCTTATGTTTTTTACTATAAAATTGTTTATTAATTATAAATAATATCTTTTTTTTAAATTGGATATTAAATTTTAGTATATCCCTATTTTGTAGGATTTTCATATTAAATAATTGTTAAGATTGATTTTTAATTTAATGAGATGTTATAACCCGTTTAAGAGCTATCTGGTTTTGGTAAGACTCGTACTCAAGAATTTGGGTTAAATCAATGAGATGCATCCATTTAAAAATCAAGCAATCTGGTGGTTTCCATAAAAGGGGGGAGCGACCACATCGCGACATGTAGGATTTTAGGAGTTTCGTTTATATATATTACTAGATTTTATCCCCCGTATTACGGGGGTTGTTTTACATTATTCGTTTTTAATATTTATATATGTATATTTGGATTTTAATTTTATTTATTTTAAGAAAGTTAATAATTAATATACTTGAGGTTTGATGATGAAATGGTTTCACAAATAAATGATATGCTATAATTCGGTTTAAAAGCTATCTGGGTTTGGTGATACCCATTACCCGTTTATTTTCTTTATTATAAAATTGTTTCTTAATTATAAACAATATCTTTTTTTAAATAAAATAGGATATTAATTTTTAGTATATTCCTATTTTATCGGATTTTCATATCAAATATTTGATGAGATTATTTTTTAATATAATAAGATGTTATAACCCGTTTAAGAGCTATCTGGGTTTGGTGAGACCTTTACCCGTGAATTTGGGTCAAATGCGTGAGAAACCTTCATTTACAAATAAAGTAATCTGTTGGCTTGAGAGAATTGTTGTTTTACATTTTTCCTTTTTTTAATATTTATTTTTTTTATTTTAATTTTCTTTATTATAAGAAAGTTAATAATATACTTATGGTTTGATGATGAAAGAGTTTCATAAATAAATGATATGTCATAACCCGTTTAAAAGCTATCTGGATTTGGTGACCCGTGACCCGCTTATGTTTTTTACTATAAAATTATTTATTAATTATAAATAATATCTTTTTCTTTTTATATTGGATATTAAATTTTAGTATATTCCTATTTTGTAGGATTTTGATATCAAATAATTTGGTAAGATTAATTTTTAATTTAATGAGATGTTATAACTCGTTTAAGAGCTATCTGGTTTTGGTAAGACCCATACCCATGAATTTGGGTTAAATCAATGAGAGGTCTCTATTTAAAAATCAAGCAATCTGGTGGCTTTCATAAAAGGGGGAAAGCGACCACATCGCGACACGTAGGATTTTAGGGGTTTCGTTTATATATATTATAGATAGACTAGATTTTGTCCTCCCGTATTACGAGGGTTGTTTAAATTATTCGTTTTTAATATATATATATATATATATATATATATATATGTATTTGGATTTTAATTTTATTTATTGTAAGAAAGTTAATGATTAATATACTTGAGGTTTGATGATAAAATGGTTTTACAAATAAATGATATGTTATAATCCGGTTTAAAAGTTATCTGGGTTTGGTGATACCCATTACCCGTTTATTTTCTTTATTATAAAATTGTTTCTTAATTATAAATAATATCTTGTTTTTTAAAATAAAATAGGATATTAATTTTTAGTATATCCCTATTTTATAGGATTTTCATATTAAATATTTGATGAGATTAATTTTTAATATAATGAGATGTTATAACCCATTTAAGAGCTATTTGAGTTTGGTGAGACCTTTACCCGTGAATTCGTGTCAAATGCGTGATAAACCTTCATTTACAAATAAAGCAATCTAATGGATTGAGAGAATGGTTGTTTTACATTTTTCGTTTTCTAATATTTATTTTTTAGATTTTAATTTTCTTTATTGTAAGAAATTTAATACTATACTTAGGGTTTGATGATGAAAGAGTTTCATAAATAAATGATATGTTATAACCCGTTTAAAAGCTATCTAGATTTGGTGACCCATAACCCGCTTATGTTTTTTACTATAAACTTGTTTATTAATTATAAATAATATCTTTTTCTTTTGAAATTGGATATTAAATTCTAGTATATCCCTATTTTATAGGAATTTCATATTAAATAATTGGTAAGATTAATTTTTAATTTAATGAGATGTTATAACCCGTTTAAGAGCTATATGATTTTGGTAAGACCTATACCCATGAATTTTGGTTAAATCAATGAAAGGCCTCTATTTAAAAATCAAGCAATCTGGTGGCTTCCATAAAAAAGGGGGAGCGACCACATCACGACACATAGGATTTTAGGGTTTTCATTTATATATATTATAGATTAGTTATCCTAATACACGGGATGTTTGAGTTTTCTCTGGGTGATTACAAAATGAGTTTTATATATGAACCAACACTAATATTTGTACAATATTAGATATTGTGTAACCAATGATGGTGGAGTTGATCATTCATGATTATCTAAGTATCTATACCATAAGACAAATTACTGATTTTTAATCTTCCGTGGAAATTGTCACATCTTAAAAATCGTTAATCACATTTCATTGTATGTCTAATGGAACTTTGAGAATATGTAGTATGCCTTTCTATATGTGATATTAATTCCTACACGAAATGGCAAATACTCTTATACACATGCTTTTCCTATAAGCTTAAATCACTTATTTAACGCCTTTTGTTTAATCCATCCAAAACGAATAACAATTCACTAATGTTACGTTTAAAATAGCTTGAAACTTAACTATATTTTTATATAAGAGTTAAAAAGAAGAATAGTACTCTAATTGTGGTGCACTAGTATATCCGGTATCAAATTCGAAATTGTTGTGAATTTGATTCAATGGCCATGCTCATTTTTTAACTAAGATTTTTAACTCACTCAAATTCTTCATAAACTTTATACAGTTTTTAAACAAATTAAACATTAAGTTGAGTTTCAAGAATAGTAGCATCATATTTTAATTTTGAAACTTCTAGCACAAATTATTTGTATTTCTTCTCAAATTCAGCTATTTTGCAAGACATTCATCATATTTGTCGCATAACTCTTAATTTGCAATTTAAATAAAGACAAAATATTTAATGCACTCATTTGAGCACAAAGGTTTCAATAGGTGAGTGATATAGATGTTGTTTGTTTTTCTGAAAAAGGTTTGCGCAAGCTTTTTTGTTTGCGTCGCGCAAACCACGCGCAGACATTGTTATCTGCAGATTGTTTATTTTCTTGAAAACGTTTCATTAAAAAACGTTTGTGCAAGCTCTTCTTGGTGCGGACTTGGTCTATCCACGTCTGAGATCTTCTAAGGTGTGCAGGTGGTTAAAACACCATACCCTACCAATGCCCACTGTCCACCACCACCACCACCCACCATCCGCCACCACCCCCACCGTCCGCCACCACCAACGTCAACCACCCGCCACCACCATCGTCCACCATCACCAATGTCCACCACCCACCACCACCACCAACCACCATCGTTATCTACCACCACCACCCACCGTCCGCCACCACCACTACCACTATCACCATCCAGCAGCACCATCACCCACTACCACATTTTGTACACGACTACTAGTTTATTTTAACAATCTATATCCGTTAATGAACACACAGTCTTCTTCTTATAGACTGCAGAGGTTTAGTCCAACTCTTCTTCTGTAGATGTCTGCAGATGTGATTAGCAAAATACAGACATTTTATCTCTGAAAAACAAACAACACTATAGTCAATATATAGGAACCTCTTTATGGTATTTATCATCAAAGCATGGCCATCATCTTCAGGTAAACTGCTCCAATCCATATAACCACTTACACATTGTTTAGTAGCAGTTATAGTTGGTCCAAAAAATAAAATTAAGAGAAAGTTATGTATTGTGAAAAATGTTAAAGAAACATTATTAAAAATAGAAAAAGAGGCCAAATGGCATATGCTAGATAAGTCGAAAGCCTAGACGTTACCTCAGGAATGATGACTCTGAAGGTACGCTATTGGGGCCTAGGTTTAGTCAATTAATATTTTTTTAGGGAATACTGAGGATAAAGTCCAATAATACCTAAGACATGCTCGTAAGACCTTCATTTGACCATTCATCCATCAAAATTCTAAATAATTGGGGGTCGATAGGTTGGTGGCTGGGTTTAGTTGGATAAATATACCGGCAATCGGAGATTTTACGCTTATTTGTGCATTAATATAATATAACATACATGTTTTAAAGATCAATTTTCTTATTATGATTCCCTTATAAATAGTTTTTTCAAGGACGAAAAATGTTTAAGTATGAGAATATTTGATACGAGCTAAATTATATATAAATAATATAATTATTTTTTACATTTTTGAATTATTTTTGAGTTGGTTTTTATTGAAAAGTACTCCTAATTGATTCATATTTGAATTTTAAAGGTGTCAAGAGATAATAAGTTAAAACTATCTCATATTAGGAAAAAGAAGATTTAAATATGTTAACAATTAATGTTCGAACCTCATGGCATCTCTGCCTAGATCATTTTTACGAAATTAGTGAGATTTACATAGTTTTTATGTTAGATGAAAATCAAAAGTAAATTAAAGAAAAAAAAAGAAAGAAAAGGACAAAGAAAGGAACTTTCTTTATACAGAATTTGAATTTAAGCCCTTAATTTGAAGGAAAATATTAACTTTTCTTTTAACAAAATGTTATTAAAGGTGAAAAGTGAGGTAAAACTGTAAAAGCATGTTTTTTTTCTTCTAATTGGGGATTTTCAAAACCGATATTCTCTTATACATGAAAGAGTGGCTTCAGTAATTAAAATTTAAAAGGATAACACGATATCACTTACTAAATTTTGGTATAAAACCTTTCCGGTGTACACTTTGTTGGACATTTTAATTTTTATCTAAAATTAGAATTAACAACTAAAGTGCACAATTTAAGAACCTTTTTTTGTGCATTTTAAAGAGGCTAACGTGCACGCAATGTATAAGAATCATATGAACAACTCTACGTAAATCATGAAATCGAATTAAAATAATATGCTTTTTTCTTTCGGCAACTTAATTTTCACATAAACAAAAAATATCAGTTATTGTTAATGAATCAGTTAATGTGTAACATTTATCAAATTATACTTGCCATTGGACCGTAAAATGTAATAGACTTTCCGCTATATTGGAAAATGTTCATGTAGGTCGAAAGGAAGTCGGCTAATAATGGTGGATTTAAATAGGACGCATGGGAATTAATTGAAGAGGGGGGGGGGGGGGTTTACATTTTTCCGGACTTCATTAGGTTTTACTACAATTTTAGTCATAGCCTGGTTTAGATGTCGCTACTATCCATTGGGGTCGATATCTGGACTTTATTAGGTGTTACTACAATCGATAGACACACGTATCCATCTAGTGGTCTAGCATTGGGAGAATCCAAGTTTATAAATTTAAACTAAAGTGTTTATGTTAGGTTACGTTTTTATAGACCATATTTAGAACATCAAACATCTCTTCACATTCATCGATATCCTACTTCTGCAGCATATTTCCACCAGCAACAGTATTAAAAATCTATGCTTCATTTTGAAAGTCAACCCGTTATAGAATTCGACTACGACCCAATTGGACAAACCATATTGAGGGCATTTACTAAGTAGATTGTGGAACCTCTCCCAGGCCAAAGAATAGGGTTCTCCATGGTCCATTAGAAAGGAATAGATTTAATCACGAGGACGTGAAGTTTTGGATGGTGGAAAATACTTCTTGAGGAATTTGGCTTGTAGATCATCCCAAGTGATGATAGAACCACGGTGAAAATTTTCCAGCCACAACAAGGCTAGACTAAACAGAGATAATGGAAAGGGATGAAGATAGATTGAAGTAGGAGTGACGTTGGAGATATGAAAAAGTGTAGCAGATGCGAGTGAATTTATTCAAATGTCCTGGAGCATCCTCGTCTTCAAGTCCATGGAATTGGGAAGAGTTGGTAATGGAGTTCATTACGTTCGACGGAATCTTCCGGTCGCATAAGGTATCGTAGGGCACATGATAGCAGATCTTCTTCCTGTAACTCCCTCATTGGCCCTAGAATTAACAGTGTGCCTAGGGGGTTTGCATCACCCATCTCTAAAGTAGGAGCGGTAACTTGTACCTAGCTTTCGCGTAAAGAACGTTTAATCTTTCAAAGCTCCCTCTGACGCTCATGAAATCTCTCTCTGATGGTCCTAGTTAACGTGTGTTCACAAAATCACGTAAAGAATTTGCCTATTTCATTCTTGTTAATTGAATTATAGCTATTACATTATACAACAAAATTTTGCCTATTTCATTCGTGTTAATTGAATTATAACAGTCTCAATATTCAATTGTGGTGAGTGGTGACGAAATTTGTATTATAATTAGAACTATTTGTTGCTACAACATATGATTAGAACTATTTAAAAAATCGATCTAAAAAATAATCATTAATAAGTTTATGAAGTCTTATTCACTACCATAGTGACCGTGAAAAGTAATTGAACAACTAGGACCCCCATATATTATCTCTTTTTCCAAATTTAAAACACATTTAGTTACAAGTAATTATTTGTTTCCTTTCTAGTAGTACAAGATAATATGCATTGCGTATCTGTAACCCTTTTCTCACCACGAATGAGATAGGTTGGTGGATACCATGTTATGTAGGTATATATATATATATATATATATTCTAGTTTTAGAGCCCGTGTTACACACGGAATAATTCAAATTATAAAATTATAAGTAAAATAAATAATTACATAGCGTATATGAAAAAAAAATGTATTACATCTATACTTGTATCTATACAATGTGTACATAAATTGATTTTATTTATATCACAAAATAATTATTTTAAATGAATTTAATAAAAAAATGTCCGTGCAAAAACGTACTCGAGAATGCTTCTTTCTATTGAAAAATTCATTCTCGGTGTCATATATGTATGAAACAATTTTGGTTATGAACTAATTTCGAAAATAAGACTTCCCATACATAGTAGTTCTAACCATTCAGCCTAAATACAAAAGGAGTGTTACCTTTATTGATATATGTATCAATTTACCACCCATCAAAGGAAAGTAGAATATTAAATTGTAACAATGGATGTTCTTCAAGAACTATGTTTTTCTGAGCTACACCATGAAAAATATTTTGATAAGTTTCAAAGGACTTCTCGACTTTGTCATAATGACAACATAAAAAACATGTTAACCCATTCAATTTTGTGAATATATTGTTTCATATGAGCATAGTTTAGCATGTCATGCTTCCCATACGATGTTCTGATCACCATTGAAAGAAAAATTAATGTTGACATAAATATTTCAAATTTGATAAAAGTTAAGCATTGATAGGCATGGGGATAGCATGTCGAAAGTGTTCGTAATGTTTTCTTAAATTTTAATAGTTGAGGGGAAAATAATCAGTTTGCCAAATCCCGAATCTTTTGATTATTTCAAAAAATGCCCTTAAAAATAAATTTAAAACCTGAATCATGTTAAAAATTTTAACTTATATACTTTTGACATTTAAAGTCAACACTTTGAATCCATAACAAATCTGACGATAAATCTATTTTGCATTCTCAAACTTTTAAAAATACTCAAAATTTTCATTTTAGACCCTAACAAATTTTTACCAAAATGTAATTAACTTGTACCAAATAATCTATTTACCAACTTTTGACCCATAAAAACAAATTTAAGTTTCACAAAAAAACCCGAAACAATTTTCATTTGAGAAACATGATTTGTTGTTGATTTTTGGAATTCATCAAGTATATAGTAAAATAATATGTTAATAATTATATTTATAAAAATATATAGATATTATATAAATATAGTGTAAAAGAAAAATGAATAATTATTGATTTATTACATATATTAGGATACATTAGTTTTGGAGGGAAAAAATTATGAGAATTAACCAAAACATGACAAGTGTCCACATTTATTTTACTTTATTAGAATAGGTAGATATATATATATATATATATATATATATATATATAGGTGAGATTTCAAATGAGAACCCCTTTGAGTTTTAAGAACTCGAAAGAACTCAGTGTAACGATCTTTTTTTCGAAATTTTTTTACACATGCGTAATATGTGTAGGTTACATACACGTAAAAAAATTACATAATTTTTTATGCACCTAGTCGACTTTTTACACATGTATAACGGACGTAAAAGTTAGTGTAACCACTTACATCTTTATTCACTCTCATACTTTGACTTTTTTGCCAGATTTAATCTCAACAACATATTTCAATCCAATTAATTAAATGTGTGACCTAGAATTGAGTTCTTAAGTTCTTAAAACTCACAATGGTTCTCAAAATATCCATCCCATACATATATATATATATATATATATATATATATATATATATATCGTGTAAGTTTGCATATTAAGATAAGGGATCTTTAGTTATAAATATAAGATAGAAAAAGTGTAAATGCGTAATATGTGTAGGTTACATACACGTAAAAAAATTACATAATTTTTTATGCACCTGGTCGACTTTTTACACATGTGTAACGGACGTAAAAGTTAGTGTAACCACTTACATCTTTATTCTCTCTCATACTTTGATTTTTTTGCCAGATTTAATCTCAACAACATATTTCAATCCAATTAATTAAATGTGTGACCTAGAATTGAGTTCTTAAGTTCTTAAAACTCATCATGGTTCTCAAAATATCCATCCCCTATATATATATATATATATATATATATCGTGTAAGTTTGCATATTAAGATAAGGGATCTTTAGTTATAAATATAAGATAGAAAAAGTGTAAATGCATTATAGTGGATGGGCAAGAATGTAATGAATGCTTCTAAACACTTCAATAGAAAAAGTGTATACCTAACAAGCTAGTTCAAATATGCGGGCTCCTCTTGCGATATTATTAAGCATCGACGACAATATTGCGTAGCTCTTATTTTCTATACGAAACCAAGTTCGTATACACGATACTCACTTAGTAAACTTTTATATATACCCCTTTATAAACTTATTATTTTCATTTGTCAAAACAACCCTAATTCTCCCAGCAGGCCGGAGTTGGAGACAGTTTACGGCGGGGAAGGGTGGAAGACGGCAGTGAATCGGCAAGGTACCCATAGCAGTTGTTGGCATGAGTCACCCAAAACGCAACCTGAACCCGACACGAAAAAACAGGTCTTGGGTCAACCTGTTTAAAAAAAGGGTCGGGTTCGGGTCGACTCACATGACCCGTTTAATAAACGGGTAGGGTTCAGGTTGACCATATAAAAACAGGTTGTCCCGTTAATGAGTTTAAGTATTAAAAAAGACATTTATAATTATGTTTTATTTATGTTTAATCCGTTATCCATATTTTAGAACATACACTTGTAATTTTCAAAAAAACTTTATTCATGTTACTCGCATTAGTACATGGTTTTTAAATTTAATAAATGGGTTAAATGGATTGTGTTGGGGTCGACCTGAATTTATGTGTGTGCGGGTTATGATCAAAATCTTTTGACACGAATGATAATATGGGTTGGGCTCGGGCTGCACATTTCAACCCGCCAACTCGCTAAGCCGACACGATTGACACCCCTAGGTTTAATCAATGAAATCTAGGGCTGTAGACCTATTTGGCAAAAAAGCTTGCAGATGCTCGTTTGTTAAATAAATGAAAGAACATGAACAAGTAATTTTGTTCGATTAGCTAAATGAACACACATGAACAAAGGCCATGTCCGTTCAATTGTGTCACTGAATGTTTAGTTCATGTCTTCAAATTCATACATTTAAAAGTTCAATCCTTCTTGATCGAACGCATAATAGATTCAAGATCATCACCCTTTTCAATACTATTTATATAAACATCTACTGGCGGGTCAAAAATCCAAATTATATATACTATTAAATAACAACAAATTAATTGGTCATGCTCAACAAATTAATCATCACAATATACAACATACCATGCTAACTAATACTAAAAAGATTGTATATCCACCCCTTTGACCCATTGTCATTTGGCTATCCACCAATACACTCTTGACCCTTTATTTGATTATTACGCATGTTGCTGAAATCACTATTTTATTCAAAATGATTTACAAAACCTCATCAAACAGTTTATGAAAATCCTACAAAAATTATAGAAAATAAATTATGATGTTAAGTAACATCTTACCAAAAATTATGTCAAAACAAAATGTTTAAGGGCTTAAAACAACATCTATAATAGACTGACCTGGTTGCCGAAAGTCGTTATTTTATTTAGAAATAATTCACAAAACCACATCAAACGATTTCAAAAAAATCTATAAAAATCACATAAACTCATTTATGGTGTTGTGTAGGGATGAGCTTAGGATGGTACCGGTACCGATCCCGAAAATCTTGATCCCGAAATTCGGAAATAGTTGGTACCGGTACCCGTACCGAAATGTTCGGTTCGGTACCGGTATTGATTCGGTACTTGTACGGTACGGTATTTCGTGAAAAATTCAGGAAATACCGGTACCGTACCGAACCGTACCGGTACCAGTACTGTACCGATACCGAAAACTCAAAAATTGGTACCGATTCGGTACCGAATTCGGTACCGGTACTGAAGAAACACTAAGTGACCCGGTACAGATTATAGATAATCTGGGGGTTAAGTAATGTTTCCCACGGATGAGGTCTAGCTGAGAAGGCTGTTCTTCAGGAGACCTGCAAAACAAACACCGTAAGCTCGTCACTGAGAAGGGGGGGGTTCCTCCTTGTGACCACCCTCCGGCGTGAGAATCAGACTAGGTTGCTCTGAATATAAGTGTATATTAAGAGATTGCTAGATAACTGAATAGCAGATGATCTTACCATTCCAAGATGTTGGAGTATTTATAGCCGAAGGTAGGTTTCCTAGAAGGTACAGCCGGCTGAATAGTATTCCTGTTCTACCAACAGTGGACTATGCACAGGCCATACTGGTTGGTGGATAGATTACGGCCAACAGTAACTATGTCGGCTGCACTATTCCTCCAACTGTAGATTATGCACGTCCTACCTACTGTGGATTATACGCAGGCCATGCTGGTTGGTGAATAGGTTACGGCCAACAGTAACACTATTTCACCAACTGTAGGCTGCGCACGCCCTACAGTAAGGGTTGGTGAGTAGGCAGCGGCTAATAGTGACAAACAGTACTAGAGGGTGCTCCTCCTCGCACTGTTGTCGGTAAGCTGTCACCCTGTGATTGGCTCATGGGTTGTTCTGGTCAGATCGTCTGTCCTATCCATACCTTGGTAGGTATAGTACAAAAGATCTTTCAGAATCATACAGACTGGCTCATTTAGGCGGGATTGTTCCCGCCTTGCTCATTCCTTCATGTGACTACTGAAGTATCTATTGTCTTGTGCGTGTAGCCCTGCTGTCTGCGGGTAGCCTTCCCTGATGGCTTGTATCCGCAACTGCGGGAACAGGCGGGGTACTTCACCATTGGGAGGCTTTCCCTGCGTGTACAGCTTGCGTACTGCGCGTAAGGTTCTATGAGCATGGTGGGTCCTGCGGGAGCAGATGGTCTTTGCGCAGACGTCCCTGTTCAAGGTGAGTCTTGCGGGACCAACTGGGCTCTGCTGGGACCTACCTCTTCAAGTCCCCCCAGTCCAATGTTCTTCTCATGAATGTTCAATAAAGTGAGGTGAACTTTTGGACTTTAAGCAAGGGGTTTTGAAAAGGTTTAGTTTTAAGGTTCTCCGTGGGGATTCTTCCCGCGGATTTCCTAATGTCACTTGCAAAAATTCTCGATTTTTTTGCTTGATCTTTGGGTATGATGCGGGTAGGTATGTAACCTTCTCGCAAGTCAGGAGCGTTGAGTCTCACTTGTGTGGATTCTCCTTGAGGTTTTAGTGGTTTTGAACATAGTGATCAATTATGTTTAAACCACCAATTCCATCCTGGAGCCTCAAAACAATGTATTTCTCGAAGTTCCCGCTATGCGGGGATGTTATTTCCGTTTCCACAAGCATTGCCCAAAAGATCCTTCTTGGTTTCAATTCCCTGCGGAGCGCTAGGTATGTGAAGGGTTTTGCCTTGACACTGTACCCGCGCTCGTCTTACAGTTACTTTACTTTCAAGGTACCCCTGGCGTCAATTCCCTGCGGGTGCTAGGTATGTGAAGGGTTTTCCCCTAACACTGTACCCGCACCCGCCTTATAGTTACTTTGTTGCCGGGGTTTTCTTGGCTTCAATTCCCTGCGGGTGCTAGGTATGTGAAGGGTTTTGCCTTAACACTGTACCCGCATCCGTCTTATGGTTACTTGGTTGCCAAGGTAAGGGGTATTTTCCCGCTTACTTTTGAATCTTTTTGAATTTTGAATTTTGAAATTCGAAAGGTTGGTAAGGATAAGAACAGTCCAGACATCTGAAACGTCGTGCGACGGTTTCTTCTGACTGTGTCAGGACGTGCAGGAAGTTATGGTGACGTGACAGTACATGGTCATTCCAGACGCTTTTTCAGGCGCGTGGGCGCGATTTTTCGGGCGCGTGGCCGCGAAATTACTGGCATGCGTCCTTTTGACAGCTGTTGCCAGGTTGCTTTTTGCCACGCGTCACAGTTTCATTGCACCTTCAATTTCTCTCTCCTCCGCATTAAATTCACCGCATTAATTGCGATTAGTATATAAAGGGGGTGGAGGATCCTTTCCGATTCATACTTTCACATTTTCTCTTCATCTTTACAGCGATTTCCGGTGAATACTCTAATTAGTCGAGCATTCCCCTGAAATCGTTTTCTTCTTCCTCTGCAAGATGTCTTCACGTGATGCTGAAGCTGTGGCCGACGACAGGAGTACTGCTGGCGAGTGCCAGTGTGCTCTGCCCGGCGATCAGTACCGGTATGTAGTTAGGAAGTTCATGCTCGATCCCCTCGAGCCTGAGTTTCCTGGATCCCACCAGACCGTGTACGATGCCCCCAGAGGCAAGATCGGGGTTTATGCTGCATTTTTTGTCTATGGGAATCTTAGATTCCCATTGACAAAATTTGTTTACCGTGTCCTTGAGAGGCACGGTGTTCATTTGACCGAGCTGCACCCCATGGCGATTGCCAAGATTCGCCATTTTGAGTGGGTGTGCCGGATTTTGGGCATCGAGCCCCATGTGGACCGCCTGATGACCTTCTATACTTGGAGGTGCATCCAAGGGTGGTACACCCTGACAACCCGTATTAAGGGTTTGAAGATTTGTGCGACCGAGCGCAGTCTCCGATCGTGGAAGCGGGAGTTCTTCTACATATCCGCCCGCGCCGTCCCCCTTGCCATGAAGTTTAAAAATGGCCAAGCAATTCCGAGCCTTCACGCCCCCAACTACCAGGAGGCGGAATGGTTCTCGAAGATATCCCTGGTCCAATCTCCGGTTTACCGGTTTGCGGAGTCCGGGATGGTGATGCTGGGGATGAGCCGGGTGTGGAAGGAGGCGTCTCAGGTTCCCATCCTTCTCGAATACGGTTTGAACTCTACTCCTTATGGTATGTTTTGTCTTTCTTGCTGATATGAGTTTGTCTTCTAACTGTTTCTTTTCTCTTAGAGGGGAACAATTTGGAGTCGCTCCTGTACCCGCGGGAAGCTGACGATCCTGTGCTGATGGGTACTCGTGCTCTTGATGAGAACGAGTTGCCCATCCTGGAGCAAACAGCGGATCGGTTTGTGGAGGTTTATCCGCTGGGCCACGAGATCCTGAGCCACCGGCGGCCAGGTAAGGCGTTATTCTCCCCTCCACCCCTCAGTGCTGTACCCGCTGCTGGAATTCCTTACACCCTGTCTTCTTCTGAGGAATCCGCAGATGGTCCTTCGTTAGTGCGGAAGAAGCGGGCTGCCGGCGGGAAAGGGAAGGAGAAGGCGGCCTCCACAGCCGATCCAGTGCTCCTATCTGACACTGAGTCAGATAGTGAAGAGGCGGGGGGGAAGCCCGGTGGTGAGAAGACCACTGTTCCGGAGGCTACGACTGTTACCTCTGGAGAACCAATGACAACCACGGTGACCGGCATCAAGAGACCGGCTCCATCGGGTTCGTCCCCGCCCGTCCGTACGTTCAAGCGGAAGAAACCCTGTAAGTACAACTCTCTTAGCTTTTATCTTCATAGTTTAATCTTCAAGTCTTTTTAACACTTTTCTTCTTTACGCAGGTGTGGATGTTGGCGCATTCCAGGGTGAGGGGCCGAGTACAACCTCTCCGCCAATGACGGTAGGCTTGGTCAGCCTACCTGAGGCGTCGACCCAGGCGCCTGCGCCTGCTTCCGCTGGTTCAGTTGCTCATTCTGAGCCGACTGTTCCAGCCGAGATGACGTCACCGCCGGCGGTGAGTGCAATTTTTACAGCATCGTTCACCGAGCCGGCGGTTACTGTTGCTGCTGACTCTTCGGCGGCGTCCGCGACGGACACCATGCCTCCGCCATCGACTGCGGCGGAAACCATGCCGCCTCCGCCATCGGCCTCGACGGCTGGACCTTCAGGTACGCGCGGGGCTTCTCGCCGATCTTTGTTACCTTCCCATCTGCCTGACCTTTTGGATGGATTTCCCTTAGGTTCAGGTGATGGGTTCGGTGGCTATCGGCCTGTGATCGACCCTACAGGTGCGTAGGGTTCTTTTGTCCTTTATGTAATTTTTATCATCTTTTCCTAACTGCTTTGTTTCTTTTGCAGTGTCGGATTCCAATGAAGTGTATGTTCCAAGATGGAACATACGCCGAGGAACAACCCTTCGTACACCTGTGGAGTGCGTGGACTGGGCTCGCCACGCTGCTCCCCATGGTGCGTTGGGGGAAGCCATGGTTAGCTACCAGGAGGGTAGGCTAACCAACGAGCTTCGGGTTCTCCTGGCCCGGATGCAGCCACGCGTCGAGCTGCTTTGTCGTGAAAACGACAAGTTGAAAGCAGCTCGTGTTAAAGAAATATCTCAGGCGCGTGCTCTCCGGGAGGAGAACCAAAAACTGACCGCAGTATCTGCGGAGAAGGAGAAGGCCTTCAAGGCCCTCGAGGTTGAGGTTCAAGCGCGACTCGAGGCCCGCTCCAAGGCTGCCCAAGCTGTTAACGAACAGCTTCGGCTAGCTAAGGAGACTGCGAGGAACGCGACCGAGAGGGCCACCAAGGCTGAAGCTGTTGCTGAGCCTCTCCGCCTGGAGAATGAAGAACTTAAAGCTAAGTTAGAGGCTCTTCAACAGGCTCATGATGCCTTGGCTATGGAGGATGCGAAGAAGCTTCAAGAGATCCTGGACCAGAGGGGTGTGCTTGCGCAGACCGAGCGGAAGCTTAAGGGCGTTGAAGAGGCCGCTGCAAAGGATGTGCTTCTCGCCAATCTTAATAAGAACGAAGCTGAACGCGCCTGCACCCAAGCTCTGGCTGCCAAGGAATGGCTTCTTCGAGAAGCGTTGCCTCAGGTATTTTAGCTTTATGTCGTCACGCTTTCCTTTGTAGAATAGAAGTTCTTATACTTGTACATTTTTTGTAGGTTGTGCATCGGGTCTTTTCAGAGACATCTTACGACGATGCTATGAGCGCAGCCCTCAACGCTTCTCATGAGGATGGGGAACGGACCGGCTTCTTGCTTGGTCTAGGGTTTGCTGAGAAAGGCGTCCCGCCTTCCAACTTCCCTCTGTATAATGCGGATACCGAAACTATTTATGACCAAGCAGTGAACCATTATGCTGCCTTCCCGCATCCGGTGGTGGAGAAGGTAAATGAAATTGCTGCTGCTGATGATGGGCTTGCTGTCCTTAGAGCTTTCCTTGAACCGTCACACTCTGCTGATGGTGCGGGTCCAAGTGGGAGTGGTCCTGAAGCATGATCCAAAAGATCCCTTTCCACCATTAGCGTAGATATTTGCTCTTACTTCTTTTGCATGCGGGTATATACCCAGCAATGTTTGTAATATTCAAGTTGATGAAATAAAGAATGTGTTTGTCCTTTTCTTTATTTAACGCATGTTTACATTTGGCAATTTCTTTAGTACTTAGATAAGTTAACTTTTTGACATGGTAAATTATAAGTTTATTTTTTCTTCCTCTTTCATGATTGTGCGGGTAAGACCGTCACTTGCACTTAGTAGGATGGCTAAACTTACATTTATCCTGCGTGGAAGTTTTCCTTATCTTTTCCTTGAAATTTTCTAAGTGTTCAGAATAAGTTAACCCTTGAACGTGGTAGATGATAGGTTGAAGTTTTGCTTCCTTGTTTGTGATTGTGCGGGTAAGACCGTCACTTGCACTTACAAGGATGACTAAACTTGACTTACATCTGACCTGCGTGTAGCTTTTCCTTATTATTTTTTAGTATAAGTTAACCTTTGAACGTGGTAGATGATAGGTTGAAGTTTTGCTTCCTTGTTCGTGATTGTGCGGGTAAGACCGTCACTTGCACTTACAAGGATGGCTAAACTTTACTTACATCTGACCTGCGTGTAGGTTTTCCTTATTATTTTTTTAACATTTTTAGCGTTGTGTGTATGCGGGTTTTGCCGCCTTCCACACGCAACTACTTACTTCTTCACGCATTGGTGCGGTGAATACCGGCACATGGGAAGTTCATAAGTTAAAGGCAAGGCTATCAACACATTGTGTAAGGAGAATCATTTCCATTAGAAGTGGCTCTAGGCCTTTTCTTTACAAGTTTGGAATTGATCTACATATAACATTTGCGTAATTGAGCTCCATTCCATGTTCTTGGGATAGGAGTGCCATCGAGCCTTTCAAGCCGGTATGCGCCTTTTCCCAGGACTTCTTTGATAATGTATGGCCCTTCCCAGATCGGGGCCAGCTTTCCTGAGCGCTCTTGGTTTGAAGCCTCGTTGTTACGCAGTATGTAGTCTCCTTCATTGAAGTTGCAGAGTTTTACCCGCGTGTTGTAGTACTTTTGCATTTGTCGTTTGTAATTTTCTTCACGCACTGCGGCTAAGTCTCTGCGTTCCTCGGTTAGCATAAGGTCTAACCGTCTTTCCGCATCATTGTCTTCTGGCTGAATCAAGACCCTTGGTGAGGGTAAACCAATTTCGACTGGGACCATGGCTTCAGTGCCATAAGTAAGACTGAACGGGGTTTCCCCGTACTGGCCTTTTTCAGCGTTCTGTTTGCCCAAAGGACGTGCGGGAGCTCATCCACCCAGCCGGATCTGTGTCTCAAGAGTCTTTTCTTTATGCCATCGACGATGCTCTTGTTTGCTCTTTCCACCTCACCATTACCTTGCGGGTGTGCCACTGAGGTAAAGGTGTGGGTGATTTGAAGTTCTTTCAGCCACTGCTGTAGCTTCTTGTCAGCAAAGTTGGTGCCGTTATCGCTCACCAGATTCTGTGGAAGTCCAAAACGACAGATAATAAATTCCCAAATAAATTTTTTGATATGTTTTGCGGTTGTTTGGGCTAAAGGTTTTGCTTCTATCCACTTGGTGAAGTAATCGATGGCTACCACTAGGAACTGAACATTTCCTGCTGCTGTGGGAAATGGGCCTGTCACATCGATGGCCCACTTCTGAAATGGCCACGAAGAAGTGACCGGAACAAGTTCGTTCTTCGGGCGATGCGTGTTGGGTGCGTAAAGCTGACAAGACCTGCATTTTCTAATGTATGCCAGTGCATCCATATGCATCCCCGGCCAAAAGTATCCCGCATTGTTCAGTTTAGCCACAACAGCGCGGGGACCTGCGTGAACTCCACAGATGCCTTCGTGTACTTCCCTTAAGAGGTAGTCAGCATCTTGGTTGTTCACGCATCTTAAAAGTGGGCCAAGAAAGTTACGTCTGTAAAGGTTGTCATTGATGAGTTGATAATTTAGTGCTTTACAGCGTAGTTTTCTTGCCTGTGTTTTTGACTCTGGTAGTGTTCCTGCTGCAAGGTAATTTATTATCGGTGTCATCCATGTTTCTGTACCGGTTTGGATGACACAAATTTCCTTGTGCGGGACTGATGGTGCTTCGAGGAGTTCAATGCGGATGTCCTTTCCCAAATGGGTGAAGGCTAGTGACGCAAGCTTGCTTAACGCATCCGCAGATTTGTTTTCGCTGCGCTTGACGTGTATGACTTTACAATCATTAAAATCACGCATGAGGGTTTTTGCCTGGGCGAGGTACAGGGCCATTGTATCGTTCACAGCCGTGTACGTCCCATTTATTTGGTTGGCTACCAGCATGGAATCCACATGGGCTTCCAAGTTTTTCACTCCCATCTTACGCGCAATTCTCAAACCGGCCAAGAACGCTTCGTATTCGGCTTCGTTATTCGTACTTGGAAAATCCAACCGAATAGCGTAAGTATATTCTTGGCCTGCTGGGTTGGTTAATTTTAACCCTGCGCCTGAACCCTCGTTACTGGCGGCTCCATCAGTGTAGAGTCGCCAGACATCGTTGATGTCCTGTGCTGGGGAGGGTTGAGCCTCCTCCTGGCACTCTTTCTCCCGCGAAGCGGGGACTTCTGCAATAAAATCGGCCAGGACCTGGCCTTTTATGGCTGGTCTTGGCTTGTATTTAATTGCATATTCTCCCAATTCAATTGCCCATTTGGCTAGACGTCCCGATAATTCGGGTTTGCCTAGAACGTTTGAGAGTTTGAAGTTGGTGAGAATGGTAATTGGGTGACCCTGGAAATATCGTCTTAACCTGCGTGAAGCGTGTATAAGTGCTAAGACTAATTTTTCGAGGGTAGAGTACCGGGTTTCTACGTCTGTTAGTACACGGCTAACGTAATAGATTGGCATCTGGATGCCTTTCCGTTCTGTTAGCAGTACTGCCCCAGTTGCTCTATCTGTTGCGGAAAGGTATAGGATTAACTCCTCTCCCGCTTGTGGTGCTGTAAGTGTTGGGAGTTCGATTAGGCGTGACCGAATCTCCTGAAAAGCTGCTTCCGCTTCTGGTGTCCAGCGGAAGTGCGTTTTCTTCAAGCAGTTTCTTAATGTTGACACGAAAGGAAACGACTTATCTGCATGGTTTGCCAAAAAGCGATTAAGTGCGACTAGTCGTCCATTTAGTGTCTGAGCCTGTTTGATGGTGGTCGGTGATTCCATTTTAACAATGGCTTCGACCTTTTCAGGGTTCGCTCTGAAGCCATCTTTAGTAACAATGACTCCCAAGAACTTCCCTTCTTCCATCCCAAATGAACACTTGCTCGGGTTGAGCTTCATGTTTATCTTTCTGAGCGTGTTGAAAGTTTCTTCAATGTCTTTCAACATCGCTTCTGGCTCGGGGCTTTTGATGACCAAATCATCCATATAGACTTCCAAGTTTCTCCCGATTTGGGCATGAAACTCTTTGTCCATCAGGCGTTGGTACGTGGACCCTGCATTCTTAAGTCCGAAGGGCATCATTTTATAACAAAATGTACCATCGGGCGTCCGAAACGCGGTTTTTTCCTGGTCATCTACGGCCATGTGGATTTGATGGTACCCTTATACGCATCCAAGAAGCATTTAAGGCGAAATGGTGCCAACGAATCCACCTTAAGATCAATTTCTGGTAACGGATAACAATCTTTGGGGCATGCTTTGTTCAAATCTTTGAAATCTATGCACATGCGCCATTGTTTGTCATTCTTCGGTACCATTACGGGATTTGCAACCCATGTTTGATATTTACTAACGCGTATGATGCCTGCGTCAAGGAGTTCCTTGACTTGGGTTCTACACGCGTTAGTTTGTTCAGGCCCCATTACTCTGCGCTTTTGTACGACTGGCGTAACAGCCGAATCGCACTTGAGCTTATGTTCCGCCTTACCTCGGGGTACACCAGTCATGTCAGCTGGTGTCCACGCAAAGATGTCGGCGTTTTTCTGCAGTAGGCGTTTGAGTAAGGTGCGGGTGGGATCAACGATTGTTGGTCCAATGGTAACGGCCTGGTCGGGGTATTTGCCATTGAAGGCCCATTTTTCTGGTTCAGTGATGGTTGGTTTAGCCTTTTTCGGTTTGGGTTTAGATGAAACAGATGCAATGCATACCTGGGGAATGCCAGAGATCATCGCTACACCCTCAGCTGTTGGCCATCCCATCATGCCGTGGACTGAAGATACCACGGCGTTGAATCTTGCCATCCCGTCTCTTCCGAATAGGATGTCGTACGTGTGATGTGGCTTTTTCATCACGACAAAATCCACGTCTTCTGTGCGTGAATGATTCCCATCAGTAAGAGTAACGGGGAAAGATAGGATACCCAGGGGTGTTTCTGTACTTCCGTCAAACCCTTCCATTGAAGCGTATACCGTTTCCAAGCGTTCTTTGTCTTCATCATCCAGCTTATCAAAGAACTGCCTGTACATCACTGTCGACGAAGCGCCGTTGTCAGCAAGAGTGCGTGAAGTGATGTAGTGCCCCAGCTGGCTTCTGATGACGATGGGGCCTTCTTTGCTGGGGCCTCCTGGCACTCGCGGGAAGCGCACCTCAGCTTCCTTCCACGCGCATGGTTCTGCCACCCGTCTTTTTCTTCCTCTGACCTTGCCATGAACCATGTTGATGCTGATATCGACGGGCTTTCGTCCGTTACCTCTGTACCGGTTGTCATTCCTTCCTCCCTTCCTGATCGATGCCACAAGATGTGCTAGTCTTCCATCCTTGACAAATGTCTCAATAATATCCTTCAAGGATGTGCACTCTTCAGTACCATGACCCTTTGTCCCGTGGAAATCACAGTATTTGCTTTGATCCGCATTAGGTTTCTGCCGGATCAATGGGGCTTTAGGCCATGGCAATTTTTCCGTGGCAAATATCTCCGTGACGCTCTTCGTGAGTGGCGTCCACCGGTGTTTTCGGTTTGAAGGGTGTGTGTTGTCCCTTCCGCCAACAAGAGGGCGAGAGCTGGATGAGGTGTCAAAGTTTACCCTTGACTGCCAAATACCTAGCCTCCTCTTTTTGTTCTGCCGGGCGATCCGGACATTGTTCTCTCTGGTCCTCTGCGTGTAGAGGTGTGTACTCTGGGGAAGATCCCTTCCCAGTTGCTTTTCCGTCTCGGCAAAGCGCTTTGCCGCCGTCATGATGGCATCCCAAGTTGATGGCATGCCATCCTTACCCGTCAATGTGCGGATAAGTTCTGGGTATTCGGCGCCTTGGATGAAGGCGGCGCGAACCAGATCCTCACTTATGTTGCCGAGACTAAGCTTTTTGGAGTTGAAGCGAGTGATGAAGTCTAGTAAAGATTCATCCTCCTCTCTCACGCAGTTGAGGATCGTCCACTGCTCTTCAGTGTACTTCCTCTGTTGGCTGAAATGCTGGCTGAACTTGTTCTGAAAGTCCGCCCGGTCATATATGTGGTGGATCGGTAAACGATCGAACCATGCCCTGGCCGCTCCGACCAGAGTCATCTGGAACATGTAGCACCACGTGGGTTCCGTCCAGTTGCTGACGGTAGCCCCCGCAATGAACCTGTTCAAATGGTCGTCTGGGTCGGATAGACCATCATAAGTGCCAATGTTGGACATTTGTTTGGCACTTCTCGGGGCGATTGCTTCCGCAATGTCCCTTGCGAACTTTGACTTTCCTGCATTTGTAGCAGTTGGTCTAAAGGTTTTGGAAAAGTCACGCGGGTTTCTCTCCACGATTGGTTTAAAGGCTTCTCCAAAATTCCTTTTTGGTTGGACGTCCGTTTCCTTACGCTTCCCTTTCGCCTTATGGCGAGGGTTCGCGTCGGTGTCGGACTCCAACTCGTCGTCTGAGTACTCGCAGTCACTGCTCATATTGAGGCGTTGGCGAGTACTGGCGAATTCGTCAGCCTGTTGAACTGAACGCAAGCGTTCGTCCAATTCGGCTTGGAATTCTCTTTGCCGTGCTTCGGCCCACGCCTTCACTTGATCTAGTGTTTGGCGAGGGACCTTCGTTCGTTTTGCCAGTTGGGTATCGGAGAACCCCAATGGAATATTTACTCCACTTGCCCCGGCTTGGGTAGTCGGGGTAGTGTTCGTAAGGATTGTATAACCGCCGGTGTTCCCCCCAGTTGCTGGGGTTGTTACCGGGGTTTCTTGGTCGGTTACTGGCCTTTGAACCGGAGTAACGTTAACCATTTCTTCAGAAATTGTGAAAAAACTAAAATAGTTCTAGCTTTTATGCACGGATGGCGCCAATGAAGAAACACTAAGTGACCCGGTACAGATTATAGATAATCTGGGGGTTAAGTAATGTTTCCCACGGATGAGGTCTAGCTGAGAAGGCTGTTCTTCAGGAGACCTGCAAAACAAACACCGTAAGCTCGTCACTGAGAAGGGGGGGTTCTTCCTTGTGACCACCCTCCGGCGTGAGAATCAGACTAGGTTGCTCTGAATATAAGTGTATATTAAGAGATTGCTAGATAACTGGATAGCAGATGATCTTACCATTCCAAGATGTTGGAGTATTTATAGCCGAAGGTAGGTTTCCTAGAAGGTACAGCCGGCTGAATAGTATTCCTGTTCTACCAACAGTGGACTATGCACAGGCCATACTGGTTGGTGGATAGATTACGGCCAACAGTAACTATGTCGGCTGCACTATTCCTCCAACTGTAGATTATGCACGTCCTACCTACTGTGGATTATACGCAGGCCATGCTGGTTGGTGAATAGGTTACGGCCAACAGTAACACTATTTCACCAACTGTAGGCTGCGCACGCCCTACAGTAAGGGTTGGTGAGTAGGCAGCGGCTAATAGTGACAAACAGTACTAGAGGGTGCTCCTCCTCGCACTGTTGTCGGTGAGCTGTCACCCTGTGATTGGCTCATGGGTTGTTCTGGTCAGATCGTCTGTCCTATCCATACCTTGTTAGGTATAGTACAAAAGATCTTTCAGAATCATACAGACTGGCTCATTTAGGCGGGATTGTTCCCGCCTTGCTCATTCCTTCATGTGACTACTGAAGTATCTATTGTCTTGTGCGTGTAGCCCTGCTGTCTGCGGGTAGCCTTCCCTGATGGCTTGTATCCGCAACTGCGGGAACAGGCGGGGTACTTCACCATTGGGAGGCTTTCCCTGCGTGTACAGCTTGCGTACTGCGCGTAAGGTTCTATGAGCATGGTGGGTCCTGCGGGAGCAGATGGTCTTTGCGCAGACGTCCCTGTTCAAGGTGAGTCTTGCGGGACCAACTGGGCTCTGCTGGGACCTACCTCTTTAGGTACCAATCGGTACCCGTACCGAAAACGCTCATCCCTAGTGTTGTGTAGCCTCTGTCAAAAAATCATGCAAAAATAAAATGATTAAAGCCTCGAAACGACACCCACAAGGAGGCTGACCTGGCTCATACAACATTTATAATTCGGTTTTACAAACTTGTTTTGACTTCATATTAGATCCATTTGACTTGAAACTTTTTGTAGGACCTGTACATTTGTTACGGGAATGTTGAAACTAAATTTCGTATAAAACGATACTTTTTAGTACCCGAAATAGCCCTCGACCTGTAACTATGCTTTGTTGACAGCAACTTAAAATTTAACCAAACTAAACACAACAAATCTTACAAAATATAAGCATGGAGGTACTTTGCTGTATCATACAGTATTAAATGGTTACGTCCTATATCCAAGGTATAGATGACTTAGTTGTACCTCGTTACTTTGTTTTGTTGGTATTTTTGCTCGTTTAACTCGTTGCCTTTCAAACTATGTGTAACAGCCCAGCTATAGCCGCACCATAATATTGTCCGTTTTGGCTAGGACGTACCACCATCGTCTCACGGATTTGCTTTTAGTTGCCCAGGTGAATACTTCCTAGGGGGTCACCCATCCTGATACTACTCCCACTTGAGCACGTTTAACTGTGGAGTTCTCTCATCCATTACCATTAAACGCCCAAAACGTGTTATGATGGGACGGTACTATCCCCTTATAAAGAAGACTTCGTTCTCCTCCCTAACCGATATAGGATGTCACAATCCACCCCCTTAGAGGTCCAGCGTCCTCGCGGGACCTGACACCACGGTCCGGCCCTAGCTCTAATACTATCTTTAACAGCCCAACTACCACCACACCATAATATTGTCCGCTTTGGTCGGGACGTACAACCATCGTCTGATGGATTTGCTTTTGATTGCCCACATGAAGACTTTGTAGGAGGTCACCCATCCTGATTTATATAAGTGCAAGAATTCTCTTAATGATTCTTGTACTACAGAAGAAAGAAAATACTCTTTATCATCGGCCAGATGCACCAAGTTACTATTGAAATTCCTCAGCCACCAACGAAACCCCCTTCGCCACCAACGCAACCATCAATATTCTTAATGCTTTTTTGCTTACGTGGTGATGCAGACGCGTCGGTTCTGTCTGAAAATTCTTCACACCAACCTCCAATATATCCAATTATGATCAACCTGACAATTCTGAAATAGAGTCTCGCATTCCAGTCAAACCAGGCTACTGCCACCCCTCGACTAATATCTTGGTGCATATCCAGGTCCCCAAACAGGATAAGAAGAACTTGTTTGGGTGCCTTTTTGCATTGATGTGGGCGATTGACGAGACAAGGGTTCCTTTTTGCATCGATGTGGGCGATTGACGAGACAAGGGTGTCCCTTGTCTCGTCAATCGCCCACATCGATGCAAAAAGGAACCCAAACAAGTTCTTCTTATCCTGTTTGGGGTTTGGGGACCTGGATATGCACCAGGATATTAGTCGAGGGGTGGCAGTAGCCTTGTTTGGCTGGAATGCGAGACTATGTTTTGGTATTATCAGGTTGATCGTAATTGGATATCTTTGGAGGTGGGTGTGAAGAATTTTCTAACAGTTGCGACGCGTCTGCATCACCACGTAAGCTAAAAGCATTAACCATATTGATGGTTGCATCGGTGGCAAAGGGGGGTTGCGTTGGTGGTTGAGGAATTTCAATAGCAACTTAGTCGATAAAAAGTATTTTCTTTTTTCTGTAGTACAAGAATCATTAAGAGAATTCTTGCACTTATATAGATCAATGGAAGATAGATGCGTATAATTCACACATATTTTGTCCGTTGTCTAATGAATATCACTTAGCTTTTGAAAGTTTGTTTTTAGTTAAGGTTTCACTTAGTGTTTGTGTAAAGTTATAGAGTTCACTCTTTTGTTTTACTTTAAAGTAGCGAGATTGGTATATTGTGATTGTAATTGGCTAACACCCCAATGGTTTATACGGTGGATTTTTAGTAGGATAACTAACACATCTATTTATTAATAATTGTAGTACTCCAATTATACACGCAAATGCTGTAATAATTATGTAAGGCTAAGGGGTGTGGGGGGGCTCTAATGGGGGCTCCAGTGGGGGCTCGAGCCAATAATATTATGACGTGTGGCAGAGAGAGAAACTGGATAAGGGGTGTGTTGGAGCCCCCGTTGGAGCCCCTGGCTCTAGTGTGGAGGGGCTCCAGCAGGGGCTCTAGCGAATTTTTTTTTTATTTTTTTATAAATATATTCAAACAACGTATTATTAAAAAAACCTATAAATTATTAAAAAAACACACATTTTTTTTAAAATTCAAATTACAAAAAAAAACATACTAAAAATTAAACAAACAATAATACTTAATAATAACACTAATCTAATACAAGATCATCGGGTCGCCTCGCCCACAAATGTCGCCTCGCCCACGGTTGCGGTCAAAACTCCCCCTACATGAAGAAGCAAATCATCCTCTTCGGAGGAGTCGGAATCGGACGAGTACGACGACATTATTTTTAAAAAAAAAAGTTGGGAAGATGGGTTGATTTTGGGTTTTATTTTGAAGTTGTGGTGATTGATATGGGTGAAATGGGGTATTTTATAGATGAAATGGGGTATTATTTAGGTAAAAAATATTTTTTTTTTAATTTAACCGGGTCCCAACGGCTATTTCTCCATTCCCAACGTCCATTTTCTCTCTCTTCTCCCGCGACCAGGCTCACGCCTGCCTGGATTTCCGCGCTCGCGCCCCGGTGGTGTGGGGTTAGCGCCCCGAGGCGCGAGCCGAGGGGCTCTAGCGCCCCGGTTAGCGCCCCACACCCCTCAGCCTAACAACAAAAGCATCTATTTCTCTTTCAATATATATAGTAATAACTTGTAAGAGATGAGTAACAGTACAACGTCAATTTATACGTGATGGTGAAAGAATTCCAAGTTAATACACACATTGCTTGTAATATACATATATGTGTAAAAATAGGGTAACCAATTGTAGGTACATAAAGGTGGCACGGTGTTTATTTGACACTAATTCATTTTAACCTATGTATCAAATAACAATAGAAGTTATAGAAAGTAATCCGTTTAAAAAAAGCAAAAGCAGTAAGGAGGAATACCCAATTAATCAGTTAAAAAAATATATATATAAAAGCAATAAAGGGGAATCAAACCTAGGTTCTTACACTTTAAAGGACAAATGTTTGCCACTCAAGAATAGTTTCACTTTGTGTATGGGTTCACTCATAATTTATATGTGGGTTCAGTTATATTTTATAAAGGCGTTACATATTAAATCTAAAACTCAGTGGGTTCTCGTTAGCCAACCCACACCATGCACGTAGAATCGCCCCTCTCGGACCCCTTTATTCGATTTGGAAGAGCTGTTTTTTTCTTTGGCTTACGCTTGCTCTATCATTGAATGCCCTCGTTTAAAGATCTCGCGCAATCCAGGTTTGATCTCGATGGCTGGTGTCAATGGAAGCGAAGGGACAACCGCGACTACGTTCCTAGTGTAGAAGAAAGTGTAATTGGCAAAAATACTATTTATCTTAGCCTAGTTACTTGTGTAACTAGAGTTAGCTATCTATTAAATTAAACGACGTTGGAGAGCCAATAAGCTTTTAGCTCAACTGACACTGAAAAGGGAGTCTAAATTTGGACTTGAGACTTAAGGTATCTGAAGAGGTATGTACCCGCCTTAACATCGAGCGGGGCGGGTCAACCCACAAGATATATACAAGACATTAGAAATCAAAGATATTATCAAGGCACAAAGCCAAAACTTATGCGCACAGCGCATATCGCATATGCTCAAGCATCACATGCTTGCACATATCACATATGCTCAAGCATCACATATGCTCACGCATCACATATGCTCATGCATCACATATGCTCGCGCGTATCACATGCTCACGCATCATATATGCTTATGCATATCACATCGTGCGTGGCGCATCCGCGCGCGGCGCATATCACATACTCGCGCATCATACATGCCCACCCATATCACAGTTGCGCATGGCGCAGCTGCGCGTGGGGCATCCGCGCGTGACGTGTATTACATGCTTGTGCGTATCACATCTGCGCATGAAATATCTGCGCGTGAGAATAAAGAGAAGACCTCGCGCATCCTCAGGATGGGCGCATATCACACATGCACATAATCAACCTCGTCCTTATCCAAATCGGGATTAGGGCAACCTAGATTGTGCACGTCAGACAACCTTCCAGAAGGCATCTTTTTAAGGAATAAGGATATGCTGATGTTGACAGCTGCTAAATGAAAGGTGGACAGCTCAGCATGACTCATGGGTTACCACGTGATTATAACCAATGAAAAAGCACCAGGTGTCTCCAAGGACACGTGGCGCAAATCGATTGGAGGAGGCCAACAAAACCCTAATTTGGTCCCAGCTCAATCAATGGAAACCCTAGCACTATAAATACAGCATCAACTCCACAAGGAAAGATATACAAAAACACAGTCACATAATCATACAGTATTCAGCTATTAAGCAATACTCTCCAGATTCCCTTACTCTCACATTATTATCTTCTCCTACATATACTTATTCTCACGCCGGAGGGTTACCCCAAAGAGGACCCCTCTGTCCCTTTCTGAGGGGTAAGTTAACGGCGCTGTTCATTTTGTAGGTGGAAGAACCCAGATCCAGAAAAACCATCGGTGAAGAATCGTAACCACACCCGAGGAAAGTAGATCTGCTACGAGTGAGTAGATCCACGTTTCTTCATTGGCGCCATCCACTGTTACAAACGGCAATCAGATCTCATCAGATCTACATAAAAATAATCAATCACCATGGTTTCTGGCGTTCGTAACGCTGATCAAGCTCTGGAGGATATTGAACGTGAGGGTGTCAATGAGGGACAGCAGTTTCTGAGGGTGCCGCGTGATTCTACGCGCACCACCAGTAACCGTCCCTTCATCACAACCCCTCACGGCCAGACTGAAACTCCTCCAGACGATCTCACGTTACAAAATCTTGCCGGCGCGAAACTGAAAGGACCAATGGGTCCAGAAGAAGAAACAAATGATCCGAATGAATGGCTCATAAACGAGCAGCGGCGTCTAATGGAAAAGTACAATGAAATGGTCAAACAGAAAAAGCTAGCCGACCAAACACAAAGGCAAGCGTTTGATAAGCAGACTACAAAAAGGCCGCGCGCGCCGGAAGACGGACATTCTGTTCACACTGCACACACTGAGTTCAGTGATGAAGAAGTGCATAGCATGAGGAAGACGCGAGATACTCATGCAGGAGGCTCACAACTCCGCGCGCCTGTGAACATGGCGCCTGGAGCCAGAGCAGATCTGGATCTGCACATGCCGTACAGCCCGCAAGTGAGGGGGCAAGTGGACGTAACCACGCCGTACAGGCCGGCCATCTTAGTGAAGCACTCAAAATTTACTGAGCGCATCGCTAAGGCCCCCATCCAGCACAAGACCAAGATGCCAAGTGGTCTGGGCAAATATGATGGCACAACAGATCCAGATGACTTTTTGCAAGGTTTCTATAACACGGGAAACCTAGAGAGCTGGACGATGCCAACATGGTGTCACATGTTTGCCCGCTGCCTTACGGGCGCGGCGCGTGTCTGGTTCGAGAGCTTGCCGACTGGGCAAATTGATGGGTTCGAGGAACTATTGGAAAAGTTCCAAGCCCACTTCGTACAGCAGCGCAGACACACGCGCGATCCTGATGACATCATGCACTGCGTGCGCAGGAATGATGAAACGATTGAGGACTACATCACTCGTTTCAATCAGGAGTCTCTGGCAATCGGGGGTATAACTGAGCAACTCCTGCGCGTGGCTTTTATACAAGGCGCGCGCAGTGATCAACTCCGCCGAGCTCTCGTAAGCAGAGATGGTATGCCCACCACTTGGGCAAAACTAATGGAAGCATCGCGAGTCTTCGCGAGAAATGAAAAACAGATTGCCCAAGATAGGGCAAGAGAAAGAGCGCATCAGGCTGAATCACCGCGCAGCAAAGAGAAGAGGGCCAAACAGAACTCTGTATGGTCCAGGTTGCAACCAACAAGTTTTTCTTCCGCAGAAAAGCAAACGCAACCAAGCTCACCCCAGCCCCAAAAAGATGTTCGTAATCGCGGGGAGGGTGACAAGAGGGAGGGCGGCAGAGATCCTAGCAGACCTCTGCCAAGAATATGGACTCCCCTCACTAAAACACCTTCACAGGTGTTAAGTACTGAGAATGTCCAATTCAAGCCCCCCAAGCAACTACACTACAAGGGACCGCAAAACAGTGGCAAATATTGTGAATTTCACAGGTCCCCGGGCCACAACACCGACGCATACCATCATTTAAAGGATGCGATCGAGAAGGATGTAAAATCAGGCAGGCTGGCTCACTTGGTGAAAAACCCAAGAATAGAAGATGAGCAACCGGAAGGAGCCTCTGCTAGCAAGAAATACAAAAGAATCTGTGTGGCTGAGGGGGGACGACAAGGGCAGACGTCAAAAAAGAGAAGCGCGCAAATCCACGGAGATTGGCGCGAGCATCAAGTTATCTTCCCAAGAATCAGGGGAGACCCTTCAATCAGCAGCCCTCTCGTCATCACCACACACATTGCTCATTACGAAGTGTCAAAGGTCCTGGTGGACACTGGAAGCGAATCTGACATTATGTATGAGCAATGTTTCAGAAAGTTAGACCCGGCAGACCAAGCGCGGCTCGAGATGGTGAACGCACCAATCTGTGGTGTTTCAAATGAAATCATCCATCCCCTATGTCAAATTCAGTTTGAACTAACTATGGGGGATGATGAGCACAAGCGAGCCGAAGTTGTCAACTTCTTGGTCTTGCCCACCACGTCATGCCACAATATGATCCTGGGTAGGGGAACGATTGCCCAATTTAATGCTATACCGTCGCCAGCGCACGGCGCATTGGGGTTCCCTACACCAACAGGCGTAACATTTGTTTACCGCGATCATTTGTGCGCAGTGACAAGTACGCCGCGGGAAGGGAGAATGAAACTTCCAATGGCGGACAATGCGCCAGAGAAGTGGATTTTAAACCCAAAATTCCCAGAGCAAACGGTCACAATTGGCGCTACCATTTAAGACGAAACGAGATTGAGAATGAAAAGGTTGCTCACAAAATACACGTCGGTCTTCGCGTGGCAACACTCCGATATGACTGGGGTCCCGCGAGACTTGGCGCAACATTCTCTTAACACGTTCAAGTCGGTGGAGCCAATTGCTCAGAAAAAGAGAATCATGGGGGATGAAAAGGCGAAGGCCATGAATGAGCAAGTTGAGCACCTGTTGCGCGCAAACATCATCCGCCCGATCCGATACCAGACGTGGGTAGCCAATCCTGTGATGGTAAAGAAAAGCAACGGGTCATGGAGGATGTGTATTGACTTCAAGGACCTCAACAAAGCATGTCCGAAAGACTGTTACCCCCTCCCAAACATCGACGCAAAGGTGGACTCCGTGGCGCCATTCAAGCTCAAATGTTTCCTGGATGCCTACAAAGGCTATCACCAAATTCAAATGGCACCACAAGACGAAGACAAGACTGCCTTCAGAACCGACAAGGGTGTTTTTTGTTACACAAAAATGCCCTTTGGTTTAAAGAATGCGGGCGCCACTTATCAGAGACTTATGGATTCGGTTTTCAGTGAACAAATCGGAAGAAATCTAGAAGTCTACGTTGATGATTTGGTGATCAAGAGCAGGGAGGAGAGACAAATGCTCAAAGACATCGAGGAAACTCTTCAGCGCTTAACGGAAGTCAACATGAAGCTCAACCCGAGCAAATGTACTTTCGGCGCGGAAGAGTGGAAATTTCTTGGTGTAATGGTCACTAAGGATGGTTTCAAGGTGAACCCTGAAAAGGTGGAAGCCATCCTTGACATGCCTTCACCATCCACCATGAAAGAGGTTCAGAAGCTGAATGGTAGATTGGTGTCAATCAACAGGTTCCTAGCGAACCACGCCAGCAAATCTACTCCATTCGTTAACACTTTGAGGAACTGCTTGAAGAAGAGCCAATTCAAGTGGACGCCTGAGGCTGAGCAAGCTTTCAGTGAGATAAAAGAATGTCTCATAAAGCTGCCCGCGCTCACAGCTCCACTTCCTGGCGAAACCCTTACATTGTACTTGTCAGCTGGAGACCGCGCCATCGGCGCAGTATTATTGGTGGATCGCAAGGGGATCCAAACGCCAATATACTATGTGAGTCGGGTGCTGACAGACCCTGAGACGCGCTATTCCATCATGGAAAAGTTAGTTTTGTCACTAACACACGCGTCGCGCAAGCTTCATAGATACTTCAATGGTCATCCTATTGAAGTTCTGACTGGTTACAACATCCAGCAAGTCTTGCGACGCCCCGCGCTCTCCGGAAGGCTGACAAAGTGGGCGCTGGAATTAGGTGAACACACGATCACCTATAAGCCCCGTCCAGCAATAAAGGGTCAAGTTTTAGCGGATTTCATCACGGAAATCCCAGAGGGAAAGATTGAAGAAGCTCAGCGCGAGGTAGACCCTCCGCGAGCAAATGATGAAGAAGATGTTTGGAGGCTATTCACTGATGGAGCCTCCAACAGCGAAGGGTCCGGCGCAGGCCTCAAACTGGTGGACCCTGATAATCATGAATATACTTATGCTATTAGGTTGGACTTCAAGAGTACCAACAATGAGGCTGAGTATGAAGCCCTGCTGGCTGGTCTGCGCATTGCGCGCAAGTTTGGAGTTAAAAGGCTAGAGGCCCATGTTGATTCTTACTTGGTAGTTGCTCAGGTCAACGGCCTTTATGACGCCAAGGAGAACACAATGCCTCTATATCTAGAGCAGGCAAAAAAGCTCGTTGAGCAGTTTGACTTCTTCAGAATCATACACATCTCGCGCAGCGAAAATAAGTCTGCTGACGCGTTGAGTAAGATGGCATCAACTAATTTTGATCACTTTGGCAAAGATGTCAGGGTGGAAGTGATGAGCAACCCGTCAGTGCAAACGCAATCTGTCCTTGTAATTCATACAACCCCTTCATCCTGGATAACTCCAATAATGGAATTCCTGAAGGAGGGGAAGTTACCGGACGATCGCGCACAGGCGAGAAAGATAAGACACAAGGCGCAGAACTATGAACTACTTGATGGTACGTTATATCGACGCTCTTATCTTGGACCACTCATGAAATGCCTGGATGCTGAAGAAGCAAGCTATGTGATTAGGGAGATTCACGAAGGAATCTGCGGAATACACGCTGGCCCGCGCATGGTGGTTGCCAAGGCAATGAGCTCAGGCTACTATTGGCCAGGCATGTACTTGGATGCGCTAAAAGAAATCCAAAAATGCAAGGCATGTCAGAGCTACGCGCCAAACACCATGCGGCCAAAGAACAACTTGATTCCAGTGACCTCCGCATGGCCTTTCCACAAATGGGCCATTGATATTGTGGGGCCCCTGCCGCAAGCGCAAGGGCGAGTGAAATTTTTGGTAGTGGCGGTAGACTATTTCACAAAATGGGTTGAGGCCAAGCCACTAGCAAAAATCACAGCTGAGGCGATGAAGCAATTTATCTGGAGCCACATCATTTGCCGTTTTGGCCTTCCTATGGAAATTGTGAGCGACAATGGCAAACAATTCACTGACAGGAAGATATCCAGCTGGCTCAAAGAATTGCACATCAACCAAATCTTCACTTCGGTCTACCACCCTCAGGGGAATGGCCAAGTGGAGCGCGCGAATCAAAGTTTGTTAAATGGGCTGAAGAAAAGGTTGGAGGGAGAATCCCATTCTTGGGTCGAAGAGTTACCTAATGTCCTGTGGGCGCACAGGACATTAAGCAAAACTAGCAATGGCGAATCCCCGTTCAGCCTAACCTATGGGACAGAGGCTATGATCCCAGCAGAAATTGGATGCCCATCCCATAGGGTACTCATGATGAGCAAGACTGATAACGAGCGCGAAAGAAGATTGGACCTCAACTTGATTGAAGGGCGCAGAGAAGCGGCTATCATCAATGAAGCCAAATACAAGAAAAAGCTGGAAAAATATTATAATCAGCACGTTAAAGAATGCCACTTCAAGAAAAATGATTTTGTCCTTCGAAACAATGAAGCTAGCCGCGCAATACCCCCAGGAAAAATGTCCCCCAATTGGGAAGGACCTTATCAAATCTCAGAAGAATTGGGGAAAGGCGCGTACACTTTAAAAGATTTGAATGGAAAAAAGATACCGCGCGTGTGGAACGCAGCACAGCTTAGAAAATGCTTCATGTAAAAATTCAAATATGTAATCAAGGCTTTTAAGCCATCATGAATGATGATTCGCGCTATCTTTCAATATTTGTTCTATTACCTTGCATACATGTTTCACACTTCCTTTATTAATTTGGAGCAATATGACAACACTATATTGACTTCAAAACAAAATAAAACGAAGTAAAACATACATGCGCGAGCCTTAGCTCAAACGCGTTAACAAGTCTTAACTCTAAAACGTCAGGGCCTTAGCCCAAACCTACGAGCCTTAGCTCAAACACGTTAACGAGTCTTAACTCTAAAAACGTCAGGGCCTTAGCCCAAAACAAAGAGCCTTAGCTCAAAACACTCACAAACATCCATCTTACATCCCGCGCAGCCTGATCATAAAAATCCCTAAACACAACTAAGGCAAAGTACATGCCAAATCATAGTTGTTAAGGTCTCAGGTCGAGGTCGCGCGCGGAATCATAGTGGATATCTGAGTAACACATGCTGACATGTAATGGCTAAAACTCATAATTCCATACAAAAAACGCGCGACAACGACGCGCAAAAAAGGAATAGTGAAAAGTCATCGCGCGTGTCAGCGTAAACAAGATACTGCGAAACCACTTACAAAATAGGACAATGGTTAAGTAAATAATTTCCTTACTACCTTGTTCTTATTTTAACGTGCAAGCATATCTTATATCTATACAAGCAAACATGAAGAGATGAATGGAAATGCGCAAGATGTGAAAAAGGGAAAACAAATTTCATTCCATAGCATTGAAATTTACAAGTGTGATGAGTTACAAATTACAAGTATAACAAAAAACAAAAAAAAAATTAGAAAGATGAAGGGCTTCTCAAGTCTCCACGTCGACGTCAGCCACTTCATCACCCTCATCATCTCCCGCAGCATCTGGCGCGGCCCGCTCCTCATCTCCAAACTGACCATAGTCAAGTTCTTCCTCCTCAATGGAGTCTTCTATCACGACGGTGTCAGGAGCAGATTCTTTCGCCGCGCCAGAGCCGCTGGCAGGGGCAACATCCCCCGCGCCACCATCATCGCCACCAGCCCCCTCGCATTCATCGAGCAACTTCTTTAGCGCGCCGAGGTCGGGCTGGTCAGCAAGCGCAGCTATCTGCAAATCATTAGAAAAGTATTGAGTACAAAACACTTGGAAAATTAATCAAGAAAAACTCATTAAGGTCAAGGTACCTGCACAAGGATGGGGATGGGAGTATTCATATACTTCTCCCCCACCGCGGCCATGTCCGCGCAGGCCGCGTCGCTCTTGTAAGGGTACTCGGATGGGTTCTTCTTCAACATGCCATATTCATAGCCATCCGTAAACCCTTCAGCTCGACCCACCAAGCGCGCGGCAGCATTGCAGTCCATCACAAGGGCCTGAAACTCGGCAGAATATTTCATCGCCAAAGCGCAACGAGTCATGCCCTGTGACACCAGCCATTGGCGATCCTGCGCGAGGCCAGCAACAGACGTCTCGAGGGCAGGAACCTGGGAGTTTAATAACTCAACAGTTTCCTTGGTCTTTTTTAGCTCCTCTTTATCAGACGCTACTGCCGCCAAAATTTTTTCTTTCTCCGCCTGCGCAGCATCAAGTGCTTCCTGGCTAGACGCTGCCGTCGCCAAGGCCTCATCTCTATCGGCCTGCGCGGCCGCCAACTCCTTCTTCAGGCGCGCAACCTCACTCTCCAGTGATGATTTCTCAGAGATACTCTGGACGATAGCTTGGTCACGCGCCTCCGCCTCCAGTTCCAAGTCACGCACTCTCCACGCGTACTTGGCAACTTCGGCCTCCGCCACCTGCTGCTTCTCCCGCGCAGCTTGGAGCTCATGCCCGCGCTTAATAAAGGCGGTGTTGGCACTTGCTCGGTTTTCGCTGAGCTCCGCCTGGAGTTTCTCAGCTCGTGCGCGAGCATCAGAAAGGTTCCAGGCAGCCACCTTAGCCTCTTGCTGGGCTTCCACAAGAGCATCGCGTACTTTAATATAATCACGATGAAGCTCTTGGGAGGCAGCAAAGAAAGCCGACCCAGCGAAAATGTGATCGTTGAGCAAGTCAGCGCGGGTGCGCCCCTCCTGATACCTCCTTTCAGTAGGAGGCACGGCATGAGCCCAGAAGTCCTCGCATACACCCATGGATTGGAAGGAACTGTCTTCGTTAATATTCCATCTCGGGCGGTAAACGTGGTCACCTTCCTGCAAAACACAAGAAATGTTCTAAGTCATAAAAACATACTTATATGGAAGTACGCGCAGCGGAGCAACAAATTAAAAAATACCTGCGGGGATGAAGCAGAAAAGTCAGCGCCAGCCTCACCAGAAGTCTGCGCTGCGAAGTCTTGTGGCATCGCAGGGCTGGCACGGACTCCAAAGGAGTCTTCAGCTTGAGCTCCCTCATCCTCCTCATCTTCTTCAATCGGCCTCTTCTCCTGCGACCTGGAGGGCTCCAAACCAGTCTCGCGGAGAGGGCTGCGCGTAGGAGGAGGCGAGGGAGGTCTCGACGCCGCCAGTTCGGCGCGCAATACGGCTTCCTGCTCCTTTGTAATCCCAATAAGGGGAGACTCAGCACTAGCAGGAGCAGGAGCAGAACCAGCGGCGCCGTTGCGAGTGTCACCAGCAGCTTGTACGCCAGCTACAACTCCTATGAACAAATCAACAACAAAAAATGGTTTATGATTTGATCAAAACAAAAAATTCAGAAGACAATGGCGCAAAACATACCTTGGCGCAATTCTGTTCGCGCAGCGAACATCGCCATAAAGTTCATTCTACCCTTTTCTGAGGGTAGAACAGGGGACTTCGAAGCAGCCCCCGGCGCAGCCTCAGCACCTTGTTGCGCCTGCGGCTGATCTGCTACCGTCGCCGGTCCTGCAAACATTCAAATGCGAAAAGATTTAATAATAATTCAATCAGAATCGCCCTCATTGAACCATTATGGGTAAGCAAAGTATACCTTTCGCAGTCGCGGCACTGCTTCTCTCTTCAGCCGCGCGAAGGGAGGAGGTCACGCCACCATACCTCAAGTGGACAGGAGGTCTGCCCACTTTCACAGGCAGGGAAGCTAAAGAAACCTTGGTGGTAAACACCTGGGTTTCCTCAGGTCCCTTCGTTTGAGCATGGGGATGAGCGACAGGGGTGTCATCTTTCTTCTGTTTCTTACTGCCCCCTGCGCCAGATTTCCCCTTAGCTTTGCGCTTTAGTAGGGGCGCCTCCTCTTCCTCCTCCTCCTCTTCCGCGAGCTCCAGCTCGTAGTTTTCGAGCGCATCTGCAAGTACAAGCAACAGAACTGTTAATAAACTTTGGTATTCTAAAGGAATAAGCATAAGTGCGAAGGCTTACCAGGCGCTCGCTTACCAGGCGCGTCGCTATCAAAGTCAAATTCCAGATCCACAGGGATGAACATGTCATCGAAGCGATCTGGGAAGCCCACCTCCCCAGCGCCCAGCGGGACGGAGCCACCCTCCACTTGATCGTCGTATGCGGCGTGGAAAAACTCCTTGGTTACTGCGCAAAAACAAGACAAATAATATCAGGAAAGGCAAATTTTATTAGCGCGGAAATAAAGCAATGCGATAACTTACGCAAGCCGTCCACTTGGATGACAGGCTCCGCCGCGCTGTCGGCCCACAGCTTACTCATGCCGACCCCCACCAGCGCCTCCTCGCGAATTTTCTTGGCGGGGGATGGTTCGGCGGTCAGTTTCTTAACCCAGGCGCCGGTTGGGTTCTTAATAACATCCGCATCCGCGGGCGCAGAATCGATCGCGCGCATCGTCATGCGGATGGGGATTACACCAGCCCTGATGTAGAAGAACCTCTCAGACCAGTCATGAAGGCTCTTGAATGACACGGTGCTGCACTTAACCTTCTGACTGCGAGGAATAAAGGAGATCCAAGAATCTTGGATCTTGGGCTTGTAAAAAAATTGAAAGCGCCGAGGGGTGGGCTCCTCGCGCTGTGATTTGCACATGAACTCGAAATGAGTCATGCGCACAAGTCCAAACGGATGGACTTGGGATATATGAATCCCGAAAAACCGTAACACCGCGCCTACAAACCTTGTCATCGGAAGACGAAGGTTGCAGTGGGTGAAAAAATGGGTGTACAGTGAAATATAGCCGGGAGGCGGGTCCGCCGCCGTTTGCCCGGCCACAGGCAACATGCAGCCAAACACAGGGAGAAAACCCTGTGACGAGATGAGGCTGTCGAGATCGGCCTGCCTCAGTTTGCAGGGGATTTCATTCCACCTTTTCGTGGCCTTGGTCCTCCCTACTTCCTCCGATGTGGTCTCAATAACCCTCTTCCCCTTGCCCTTTTGCTTCAATGTCGACATCACCACAGATTTCACACGGCGTCTTCGAGAGGCAATAGAGGTGATTGAGGGGTTAGAGGAGTCTGAGCTATCAGACATACAATAACAACAGCAACAGATAACAGGGTATCTGGAAGCAATAACCAGAAAATCGGAAAGATAGAAGCTTTGGAGTACACAACAATGAAGATGAAGATAAAAAATTTTCCTAAGGGCCTGCTTTTATAGGCCCAGGAGAGAGAAAATTGGCAACTGATCGGATTTCACGCGCCCCCACTCGCAAGTGTAAGCCAACGCGGGCGCGGCACGTGTCCCTAACACTGTTGAGGGGACATAAAAACGTAACGGAACTGCCACGGAGCAGAGACGCGCCCCCACTCGCAGGTGCAAACCAATGCGAGCGTGACACGTGTTACAGACAGCTGTGCGAGGGGACATGAAAGGCAACTGTAGCACCTCGAGCACACGAAACGTCTGACACGTTTCCGGCGCACGTCACCACCAACCAACCACGTGTTTGGACCCTTCGTTTCAACCAAATGGATAGAACTTCGCGCAACGATGGAAACAACCAAGAAAACGACAAAACCCCATTACAAAGACCAAATCAGTAAGTCTAATATCTATCTTACCGCGCTAGCGCGAGATAAGACACACATTAGACTGGGGGGGGCTTGAAGAGGTATGTACCCGCCTCAACATCGAGCGGGGCGGGTCAACCCACAAGATATATACAAGACATTAGAAATCAAAGATATTATCAAGGCACAAAGCCAAAACTTATGCGCACAGCGCATATCGCATATGCTCAAGCATCACATGCTTGCACATATCACATATGCTCAAGCATCACATATGCTCACGCATCACATATGCTCATGCATCACATATGCTCGCGCGTATCACATGCTCACGCATCATATATGCTTATGCATATCACATCGTGCGTGGCGCATCCGCGCGCGGCGCATATCACATACTCGCGCATCTTACATGCCCACCCATATCACAGTTGCGCATGGCGCAGCTGCGCGTGGGGCATCCGCGCGTGACGTGTATTACATGCTTGTGCGTATCACATCTGCGCATGAAATATCTGCGCGTGAGAATAAAGAGAAGACCTCGCGCATCCTCAGGATGGGCGCATATCACACATGTACATAATCAACCTCGTCCTTATCCAAATCGGGATTAGGGCAACCTTGATTGTGCACGTCAGACAACCTTCCAGAATGCATCTTTTTAAGGAATAAGGATATGCTGATGTTGACAGCTGCTAAATGAAAGGTGGACAGCTCAGCATGACTCATGGGTTACCACGTGATTATAACCAATGAAAAAGCACCAGGTGTCTCCAAGGACACGTGGCGCAAATCGATTGGAGGAGGCCAACAAAACCCTAATTTGGTCCCAGCTCAATCAGTGGAAACCCTAGCACTATAAATACAGCATCAACTCCACAAGGAAAGATATACAAAAACACAGTCACACAATCATACAGTATTCAGCTATTAAGCAATACTCTCCAGATTCCCTTACTCTCACATTATTATCTTCTCCTACATATACTTATTCTCACGCCGGAGGGTTACCCCAAAGAGGACCCCTCTGTCCCTTTCTGAGGGGTAAGTTAACGGCGCTGTTCATTTTGTAGGTGGAAGAACCCAGATCCAGAAAAACCATCGGTGAAGAATCGTAACCACACCCGAGGAAAGTAGATCTGCTACCAGTGAGGAGATCCACATTTCTTCAGTATCAACTTTGAATATGATTCCAATCGGGTTTTACTATGGTAGGCCTTCGAGCAACGAATATTTCCCCAAAATGGGAGATAGTGGGCTTGGGCTACCCCGTGCTGTCTGCGATCATGGACGCATGAGATCACCTTTTGCTACTGGGTTACCATGGATAGTCGGGATTTATTTGTTGATCTTTAAAAATAAAGATGAAGATTGAGAGTAAATACAATAGTATTACAACTATTGCTTATAGTGCAAGCTTTTTAGAACGATCGTAGTCGTAATGTACTCCTATTAACCAATTAGATCTGCATCTTGTACGATTTAAGGACTCCATCTCATTTATAGAGAGGAGGCACCTTGTTACTAGAATATCTTTTGTGGACGTTATTAAGCTCACCAAACTCTATTAACACCCACGATGTGTTAGATACCAGCTATAAATAATGTTTACTCCATATTCAATTATCATGTATTATCTTAACTAACACATTCTTTATTATTTATATCGTGCTTTTTAATGTAAAACGTGCCAAGAAATAACGAACATTCCATAGGCCGTCGCTGGCTAATATTACAAGCTCGATGGTGGCATCGATAGGTACATGTCGTATGTCGGGTTCTGAACTTAGGTGTGCTTTAAGGCTTTGGTCTCCAAACGCGCGAGCAACCACAAGTTGACCATTTACTCGAGGAACGTCACCTTAAAAGACAGGACAAATATCTATATCATTTATGCATTATGCCTATAAATGAACGAAACTTCAAGTGAAGTGTTTGGTGGGAAATTTGTTTATTTATTAAATGAGCGTTATGAATAAAACTTTTTGTGAACAAATGTTTTATTCGTTCATTTATGTTTGTGAATATTCGATTATATTTTAAATTTGTTTAGGCTCATTCACTCATTTTTGTTAGTTTTTAATTTAATTTGTTCGTTAATATCCCGCATTGCAATTTACTTGGTTTTATGAATTTTTAGGCGCAACAAAGATAATGCTCACATTTACTCTAAAAATTAGTGTTTGGTAGGGGCGTAAATGAGTCGGGTCGCTACTAAACTATATTCAAGACTGACTCGCAAAAACTCGAACCGAGTTAATGTTGAGCTTCACGTATCGAGCTCGAGTGGGCTCACGAGTGTACACGAGCTTTATATTTATACAACTTTTTATTTAATAAATTTATATAATAACTATCTTAAATATATATAAACGTAACATTTTAAAAATTCTCTGGTTCCTCTCTACAATCTCTCAAGCCACCAGATTGATTCATTTGTAAATGGAGGTTTCTCAGTCATTTGACCCAAATTTACGGGTATGGTTTTACCAAACGAGATAGCCCGTAAACATGTTATAAATCTCATTAAATTAATTAATCTCACCAAATATTTGATATGAAAATCTTATAAAATAGTTAGATACTAAAATTTAATATACGATTTCAATAAAATATTATTTATAATTAAGAAACAATTTTATAGTAAAATAAATAAGCGGGTCATGGGTCTCACCAAACCCAGATAGCTTTTAAACGAGTTATAATATCTCATTTATTTGTGAAATCCTTTTATCATCAAAGCCTAAGTATATTATTAACTTTGTTACAATAAATAAAATTAAAATCCAAAAAAATATGTTCATAATATTATAAGCGAAAAATATAAAACACTCGTAATACGGTGGATAATTTTTTTTTTGCTACAAAATTGTTTCTTAATAATAAATAATATCTCTTTTTAAAAATAATTGGATAATAATTTTTAGTATATCCTTATTTTCATAAACCGGTTTTTGACTTTTGTTGACCAAATCGAACCGGTTTCAACCAACACCGGTTTTGAGACCCATGACCCGCTTATTTTTTTTACTATAAAATTGTTTTTTAATTATAAATAATATTAAAAAAAAGTATATATTAGTTTTTAGTATATCCCTATTTTATATTATTTGTATATCAAATCTTTGGTGAGATTAAATTTTTATTTTAATGAGATGTTATAAACCGTTTAATGGCTATCTGGGTTTTGTTAGATCCATAATACCCGTATATTCGTCTAGCGTTTTTGGTTAATTATTATTTCCAATTTTTCCAAAGAAAACTTTTTTAAGAAAAATAAAAAACAAAAAAAAACATGAAAATAAAAAAGTAAAAAAACCAAAAATTTTTATATTCCATCCCGGTTAATAAAAAAACTTTAAAAAAATATTGGTTTAGCAAAATTATACATATATGTATAATACTTATTTTTTAATTTTATACATGTTATTTTTTATACACATGCACAATTAAGATAAATGATAATGTATATATGTGTACAATATGTTAATAGAGATTAAATAAAATATACATATGTGTATAATTACCTTTTTTTAATGAAAGCGGGATGAAAAATAAAAAATTTTGGGTTTTTTTACTTTTTTAAAATTTTTGTTTTTTGTTTTTTGTTTTATAATTTTTTAAATATTTTTAAGGGGCTTTTTGTTGCATAAAATGGTTCTCAATGGTCTCAATTTCAAAAAGTTCTCTTATGATCCTTACTATATATATGGGATGGTTCATTCGAAAAGTGATATTATAGCGATAAGTGCGAGAAATAGATCTTGATTGTTCAGTATGTTAATCAATGGTTTATAATAAAAGCGACAAGCTTGTAATAAATATGAAAGATAAATTCGAAGAATTTTAATAAAATGGGTAATATAAGGTATTTAATATGAAACGTTTATTTATAACCATGTCCTATTTTACTTCAAATTTTATATTAATATTTCTTTAACTAGAAACTTCCAATCACTAATTTTTCACTTCCACGATCTTCATCATTTGAGGACTATTTAATTTTAGTTTAATTTCTAATATGGGAAAAGTTTTACCACACTATTTTGTTTGTACGCTAAATTAATGATATTCGAGGCAAATTTTGTTTCTATTATATTTAATAATAAAATAATTAATTTGTTCATATATTGGTTTAATACGTACGCATGGTACTTAAAAAAACATACCAATTCTTAGGTGACTACACAACAATAGTTTTGCCCACACAACATTTGAAAGTGTGTCTACATTACATTAGTTATGACAACACAACATTTGAAAGTGTGTCTACATTACATTAGTTTTGTATATACTACATTAGACATGTCTACACTATTAGTTATGACTACATAACATTTGAAAGTGTTCCTACATTATATTAGTTATGACTACACAACATTTGAAGTAGGGATAAGATCGGTAATGTACCAGTATCGACTGGTCCCAGTCCCGAAAATCACAATTTTTTGGTGCCGGTAACGAAATCTTCGGTTCGATACCAGTACCAAAGGTAAAAAATTCAGGAAATACCGGTACCGGTTCCGATACTGAAACTCAAAACTTTGGCACTATTTGGTACCGATAGTACCAAATCGGTACCGGTACCGAATTTGCCCATCCCCAATTTGATGTTTGCCCACACTACACTACATTAATTATGACTACACAACCTTTGAAAGTATGCCTACACGACATGTGAAAGTATGTCTATACTACACTAAATATTTGCCTACACCACATTAAATATGTCTACAATTAATTAATTATGACTACACAATGTTTTAACGTGTGCTTACACCACATTATATAGCTATATCCACATTACATAACTACATTAGTTAATTAAAATCAAAGGAAAAAACACTTTACATTTGAGATCAAAAAAAAATAATAATAATTATTATTATTATTATTATTAGCCATGTTTAAGAATAAAAAGATTTTAGATTAAATAGATTCTAATGGTTTAAATTTTAGATGAAATATAAAATAATAATAGTTGGTAACATAACATTTACTAGTAACTTATCATTAATCATTAAACCATTAATGAACATGAGTTACAAAACAAAACACTTTATATTTCACTAATATACCCTTGTATATAAATAATCAGAATATAAAAAAGAAATCATATGATTGGTTAGAATCTCTTCTCGCACTTATAGCAATAAGAAATACTTCTAAAATGAACCTAATTATATATATATATATAGGGGAAGGTTAACGTACAATAATCGCTTAACGTACATTACGATGCATCATTCATTAACATTAACGGTGTAATAAGAAAATATCAAAATTTAAATTTCAAGCCTGTTAGAATAAAATTTTAAACTCACAGGTAATTTCAAGTTAAAGAAAATAACGATGCATCATTTTCGAAGAATTTGGATTTTATAGTAAACTACAAATTGTTTTTAAATTGGGATTCAAGCAGCATTGCATAATTTTTTTATATAAGTTTGGTTTCAAATTTGGATTTAAAATTTTCTCATATATATTTGAACTTAAGAAAATGGGTATTTTCTTAATGTTCTTCAAACATTTTGTATAAATATTGCAAACATTAAGAAAACCTATTTTCTTAATATTGCAAACATTTTGTATAGATACTTTCTTAATATCTTGGTGTTTAGCATTAAATTCGTTAAAGTTGAATATTATAATTATAATATATATGCATAAGGGTTTACTATATGAACTATCTGTCATTTTTTTATATGACATTTTTGTGTAGTATAAAGGTTCAATTCGTTTGTCTTCAGGAGTTACTAACCATGGTACTAAGCGAGCCAGTTCATTGAAGCGGTTCGTATACCCCAGATGATCCGCTCCTTTTATCTCTAGACTCCAGAGTTCATGTTCTAACCTCTGCATTTCATTCTTTGGGCAAAAATATTCTAGCATCAATGTTTTATATTCAGCCCATGTCATGTGATTAACTGTATCTTGACCTTTTATTTGCACCGTGGTGTTCCACCACATCAATGCATGATCCATAAACGTAGAGGTGACATACTTGACAATGGTTTCGGGTGGACAATTGTTGATATTGAGAACAGATTCAGTCTTCTCGATCCATTTGATCAACCCGTTTGGCCCTTCGGTACCTTTGAAGTCAATCGGTTTACAGGCCATGAAGTTCTTAATTGAATATTCTTTCCGAGAGGATTAGGGTTGTTATTGTTATTGTTTGGGTTCGGTGGAGGATTATTGTTGTTGACATTATTTACATCAGGTGGGGGATTATTTGCATTGGGAGGGGCGTTTTTATTAGGTGAGGGAATGTTATTTGTGACAGTTCCAGTGTTGTTTGGGGGAACATTATTGTTTGGTGGTTGATTTGTTTGTATATTTGCATTTACACCGCCAGTTACCTGTGTTACAATAAGTGGAATCGCTGCCTGCATTTGCCGAGCAATCATCTCGGCTATTTCTGCTTCAGTCATAGGGATTGCTTTCTTTGGGGCCATTTTCTATAATGATAATCAAATATAAGCCAATTAATACTAATTCCATCATACAACACATTGTAACAATAATTACAATAAAGATATAAATAAATCAAACGACACACTATATTTTATAAACTGCTCTGTACGTTGATAACAAAAGATACATAGACTTAGCCTGATAAAGGCCAGTGCTTGCCTGTATATATCAAAATCTATCACTAAGTGACTGCTAGACTTAACCCATTATGGGTTAGTGCTTGTAATAATATACAAAATCATACTCCATGTCAACATAACATACTACTATATACATACATGGAGTGTCAAAAGACCACATACATAGATCTGTAACATCCTATATCTATCCATACAAACGATGGACTAGCCACAAACACAAAAATATCAACACTGTAATCACCCAGTAACAGCTCCACAGTCGGACTGTCACCAAATCCAAACACCAACGGTGGTAGGCATCTGACTGCTGCAAGTTCAGTACTATCTGTTGCAATTTCAATAAGCACTGGGTCACGTCTCTCCTTCCCTGGTTAATGTTAGCTATGGCTATCGAGCGATCTATCACACGGTCGGTCAGGACAACCATCCAAGAGTTGTTTCCTACGTTTGGGAGGTCAGGGCGAGAGGTAGGTATACTCAATGAACGGGAAGATGAAAGATCTGTCCTAGGACGTGAAGGTCCTCCCCGATAGTGGGTAGATCTAAATGGAATTGAGGTAGGGTCAATCGGGGTTACCTTAATACGAGCAGTCTGTCGGACTCGGGAAGTAGCTGAAGTCGTCGGGGACAGGTGATCTGGCTACTCTAGCGGGTGAATGGTACTGACTGGTAACTTCGTCTTGGCCTCTGCGTTGTGACCTGGGTGGGTAACGATCGCATCTGTAGCCGGACAGGTCTGGCACATTACTGGGTAGCTCTCTACAAATTATTTCTTCTTCAACCTCTTCCTCATCCTCCTCCGGATCCTCTTCTGGGTCCTCCTCTGGATCCTCCTCCTTAACAGTTATTACCGGTTCTTCTTCCGGTACGTAGTCATTATTCCTTGCCATACCTCTGCACAATGGTTAGTTATAAGAATAATATTTATTGCTAGGGTTAATTATTGTAAGGAAAGTTAATTGATTAAGCCAAATTTACTATTAATTATCTTAAATTATATTATTAGTTTCATTAAAATTTTAATTTTGATTATAATAGAATTAATATTGAATATAAATGAATATAATATTCATAATAAGATTTACTGTTATCGGTAACATCATACGTACACGTATTCGTACACGTTGTTTCAGATAAGCACGTATGTGTTTTACACACACACACACACACACATATATATATATACATACTCAGTATTACTTTTTATACACATATGTTGCCATTTTTACCTATCTGCACGTCCCGTGACTTTTCCCTGAATTCCCTCGTATAAGCAAGTCTGTTATTATGTTCCGGACCACAATAACTCACTTGCCCTACAAGTTTATCCTGGCATCCATCAATATATAATATTAATTTATTATTTAATTATTTTCCCAGAGTTAATCGAGCCTACGGTTATATTTTAGGTACCCTAAAGGATAACCTAATCCTTTATAACCAATGGCTATGATACGAACTTCTGTCACACCCCGACTAGCACAATGCGGAAGCATAAAACGGGAATGTAACAGACACCTCTAGTATCCACAACATTGTTTATAAAGAAACATTACAAACTAATTTACATTATATTACATTGATCTATCTTTGATTACAAACTAGGTGTCACCACAAAATATGCTCGTAAGCTATTCTACTTGTACTAATAACCTTGCGTCTATTCACACCGCCTCGACCATAATTGGTAACAGATAGCACAAAATCACGGATTTTCCAACTTCGGTATCACACCTGAAAAGCATGTTTAAAATGGGTCAACTACACAAGTTGGTGAGTTTCACGAGTTTCAAGAAAATAGGTATGCGTAATCACAAGTCATAATTTGTATATACGCATGTAAGTATATGTATATGTATTTATATATGTGATGTAATTATGCTAAGCTACAGTGAAGCCTGGATTGTTTGTGCTGCGTGCCTCCATTTCCCACGCTCAATCAACCACTGTGGCTCCCCTTCCGCCCACATTATGCACCAAGTAGCTATGTCTAACACTATATAGCTGGTTTGCATAAATATGGACATATACAAACGGGATAATGTCTAAGCAAACCGTGCTGGCCCCGCCTGGGTTTGTCAAACCAATAGTACTATTCACAAGCCACCGACTCGAAGTTAATCACTGTGTTAGTGGGGACTTTCCTGTATTAGCACTTAGATAATTCACATCATTATACATTTCAGATAAGTATATAGATATAAGCAAACATGCTTTTCACCCCGAAAGTTCATAAAACAGTTCAAAAAGTGGGGTCATGAAACTCAATGTTTAGTAGATAATCAGCACCGTGTCAGCTCGCGGTTTGTTCGATTCGCTATCACTAGTTCCTATAATCAATATTATAATAATATTAATATTTTAATATTATTATAATCTCAATACTAAACTGGGCTGTATATCTAATTTGTGTATAGCTGGAACGCCCAGAAAGTGTCAATAGGCTTAGGTTGTTTTGTTGTTCAATGTCTAGTACTTAAAAACGAACTTGGCTCAGTTTCCCCGTTTTCCCAGCCGGGCCAAGTTGTTTGTTTACGCGTTCAGAAAACAGTTATGGGGAAATAAGCTTGGGTAAATGTGTTGGTCGATAAAATAATTAAGTCATAAAGAAAGATCACATATTGGGGTTCCGGATACGCTATGGGGCCCGTTTCCGTTTATTCAGTTTGATTTGAGGATAAACGCGCACAATCTATCCAGATTATCTAGGTTTCTCACAAAAAGGTTCGTTTTACTTAGTTAATCCAAAAATATGTTTTTTGATCACTCCTGGTGTTCTGATATTCCTACAGATTCGTTAATCACGAACTTGCTGGTTTTTATCAGAATTGAGTTTGTTTAATCTTCAAATTAGCATAATTAATTAACCGTTAATCATTAAATTATGAAAATTTAGTCATTTATCAAGTAAAATATGTAGATTTTTATAAAAATATTTATGGAATTAATTACTGATTTATTAATTTATAAACATTCATTTTATCAGCTATATTTAGCCTGAAAATCGTCCGTTTATCCCAAACGATTTCCAAAAATTCCTGGATACTCAAATTATATCCCAAAACTATCTGTGTCAATTCTAGAATGTAACAACCTTGTTCAATATTCTTTTCGGGCCAAATTCGGCTATAAAAACTCATACGAACGCAATTACACAAAACACACTTAGGCTTTTCCAAATGATTCCAAAATTCATATGTGATTAAAATACACCAAATCTGAGTTCCCCACAAAATTTCATAATTTTTGAAGTATTTTAACTATGTTTTCCAATTTAACGTCCCAATTCGGTAATAAATTCGCCAAATATTCTCGGATGGTCGAAAAATTACCAAATTTGAACAGGGACTCAATGATATGGTCCCTGATGTCCCTGAAAATTTAAAGTCCTAAAAATATGCACATCACAACCTTAACCTAAACAGCCCGTAAACAAGTGTTTCGTTATTAACTTAGCGGGTTTGGCTCGTTTTCGCCTTTCTAATCAAGGTTTCAAGCTCTTGTGCTTCTATGCAGGCTATATATAAGTCCTATATCACAAACCAAGTAAATTTTCATCAACATAACAGCCCTTGACTTAGGGTTTCGGCTAGGGTGTTAAAACGAACTTTTGAACCATAAAAATGCCGTTTCAACCCTCTAATCCGTGTTTATGGCAAAAAAAACTATCAAACCAGGTTTCTTACCAAGTGTATGATCAAAACATATTTTTGAACCATTTTTAGGATTTTTACATGGTTAGTAATGATTTTTAGCAATTAAACTATGTTTATATAATATTAAACATGATTAATCTATGAATTAAATGGAAAAAAAAGAAAATCACCTTGGGTTTTTATGAAGGCTGACGAGTAAAGAGGTGTGCATGTCCAGAATTTTAGCTAAGATAACTTCAAAATATCTTGTGGCCTTAAAAAAAGAAAACGTAGCTTAAGGGGGGGGGGGGGGGGGGGAGTAAACCCCTTGGCGGTCGCAAGCTTGGGCCCCCCCTTGGGCTTCAATTTTATTTTACTTGTCTTGATTTGCGTGCCAAAACGTGAGATGTCAAGTCCAAGTTTATTTTGACTTCGGTTTTTGGCGCGAAAAATTTACCGGATACGACAATTAGTGCGAAAACAATCATTTTTTTGGTCATTTTTGTATAAATTTATAAAAACATATTATACATTTGTAAAATTTGAAAATATTTTCACGGATCACTTAAAACATTTCAAATAAGTGTCTGGTAAGTCTTTTTCGGCTTAACGGATGATTCAATGCATGGTTTGTAACTATCTTTCGCGTTTAAATCTATAGCGGGTAGTTAAACGAGCATGTTTTCGTATAACTTTTTTGCTATCGAACTAAGGTCATATTTCTAATATATTAGTTTCTATTAATCGTATATCACTTATAGATGGCCCCACGGGATATCTGGGTCATAACCAGACCCGTTCGGTTAATCGTTCGTTCGTTACGTAATACGCGTTTATTTGCTTAATCGGTAAATATGTACTGAGGTGTACCTGGTTTTGGCTCAAATGTCACATTTTTATTTTTAGTTTATCATTAAGTTCGTTCATTTTAATTTTTCAAACTTAACCAAATTTAGGAAGATTTTCAACTTTATACTGAATTCGTAAAATCACATACACAGTACATAAATGATCATACAAACGATAACATTTACGCATACAATTCGAAATGCCACTTTCACAGTGTATATATATGAACCTACACACGATAAAATTTACACATATACAATTAAAAATACCACATACATATATGACATAACTACATACGATAAAATTTACAAATACACAATTTGTAATACTAGGTACATGGTACATATATATATGAACCTATACACGATATACGTATATACAAATCGAAATACCACATACACAGTACATATATGAACCTACACAAGATATAATTTATAATACACAATTCGAAATACCACCTACACAGTACAAATATGAACCTACACACTACAAAATAATTTTGTTTTATTTCTTACATTAAATTACATATAATAAATAATAGATCATGCTAATAACCTACACTTGTAAAATTTTCGTATACACGTTCGTAATATCACCTACACAGGACATATATGAACTTACATAATATTATTTGTGTAAAATAGTTTGTAAAATAATTTCATGAATCACATTATTTATGATTTGAAACAAATGAATAAAAAACAACAACAAATTGAAATTATATCGTGATGTATATTCAATGTTTGTCTATTTGAAACAAAAGAAAAAAAATGAAGTCAAACATTGGTGTTAAATTCGGATAGGAATATTATGTTAGTATTAATCATTAAATGATTCTATAAATGAATTCCATATTTATTACAAGAATGCCATTATGATTATGAACCATAGATCAAACATATCAATGGCTCAGAATTATTTCTCGCACTTCTCGCTATAATATCACTTATCGCAAGATCCATCCCATATATACATAGGGGAGATTTCAAATGAGAATCCATTTGAGTTTTAAGAACTCGAAAGAACTCAGTGTAACAACTTTTTTTTTTGAAATTTTTTACACATACGTAATATATGTAGGTTACATATACGTAAAAAAATTACATAATTTTTTACGCGCCGAGTCGACTTATTACACATGTGTAACGGACGTAAAAATTAGTGTAATCACTTACAACTTTATTCTCTCTCCTACTTTGACTTTTTAGTCAGATTTAATCTCAACCACACAATCCAATCCATTTAATAAAGTGTGTGGCTAAGAATTGAGTTCTTAAGTTCTTAAAACTCAACATGGTTCTCAAAATATCCCTCCTATATATATACATATATATATATATATATAGGGGAAGGTTAACGTACAATAATCGCTTAACGTACATTACGTACACGACATACATTCAAGCCAAAATCTAAAACGTTCAGGCAAAAAAACTTTATACGTTTAAGCCAAATCTTAAACGTTCAAGCCAATTCTTAAACGTTCAATGTCAAAACCCATCATTCAAAACTCAAAATTGATCGATTAAAGCTTCAAATTGATGATTAATTGAATCGATTTCAAAGATTAACCGATCAATTGACTTCAATTTCAATTTCAATTCAACTAAACAAAACCGTGACGAGTTTTGCGTTTTTCTGATGAGTTCGTTGTCGACGGCGATGATGGTGACGAAGAGTGTTGATCGTAAAATTTCGGATTTTCCAAATCCGTATTCGTTTACGTTTAACCTGACCGGAAACATTTCGGATCTTTGTTATTAATAAAAATCAAATGTTTATGAGTAATTAAGTTTCCATATGTTCAATTTAGGCCCTTGATACTTTCAAAGATGTTCAATTCTTAATTTATGCATAAAAGATTCATTATTTATCCAATTCTCAAACCACAAGGACCAAAACTATCAAAATATGAAACTCCACCTTAGGAGGCCGGAGCACCACGTGGTGGGAAGCCTCTCCCCAACCACGCGACGCTATGGAGGCTCTGATCAGATCATTTAAGTTATTCGTTTCCTAGTTCGTTTTTAGCATATAAATTGCTTATTTTAGGCGTAAATCGAGTAAATTAAGGTCCAAGAAAAGGATACTAACCAAAATACAAGTCCATACTCTTAACTTATTGATCAAGTGATGGTCGGTTTAATTTCATGTATTTAGTTTATTTTACAGTTTTTATTTAATGTATTGTTTGAACTAGGATGCTTCAAGCGTGCCTTTTTTTTTTTATTTCAGGTCATTGAGCATAAAGATACTAATTGGAGACATTTACAAGCATGCTTTGGAGTCTTGGGAAAATCTTATTCGATGCGCGCATGACTCGGAGTTTAAATAATAATAATAATAATAATAATAATAATAAATAATAATAATAATAAATAATAATAAAAAGATACATCTCGATTCCTAGCACTTTGAAAATCATATTAACAATTCTTAATTGTTAATGTCCATAAATGATTTTGATTGTTTTAGGAGTTATGTGAAAAGAAATAATTGAATTATTACTATTGCAAGGAATATGGAACTTAATTAATCTATTTTCTTTGAAGTTGTGTAAGAAAGGGAAACGCTCTCCAAACTTTATGGAGAGTTTGAAACAAATGATGATTCACGAGGAGTAATAACAAAGAAAAAGAAAGATTAAAAGAATTAAAGTTAGTTGGGTCATGAAAAATAAATTGGAGGATATCTTACGGGTCCACAAGAAAAACTAGAAAGCCCATCATAATGAGTGTATAAGAGGAAAGACTGGAACGAGAAAGCAGACGCACAACAGGGGGAAAAGCCAGTTACGAGTTAACAAAACAACCAATTTTGGAAGGAAGTTTTAGAGGTTCAAGATCACTGGACATCCATTCTTGAAGAGGCAAAAGGAAATTAAAGATCGTCTCCACAACCATGAGCGGCTAATCCACCCGTATCATTCCCGGGTGTAGGGTTTTGTAAGTTTAGGGTTTTTTCACATCTATGAATTGAGATAATATTTTATGTAATCGTTTGGTGTGAACACGAATTGTGTGACTTTTATTATTATGAACTTATGTTGTTAAGGAATTCTTGCACCATTGACCTCATAAGATGATAGTTGCTAGTGTCCATGATACGTGTTAGGGTTAATTCATGTTCTTAATCTATATTGTATATACTTGTCCAAGATTCTTTGCGTGAAGGTTTTCTTGCACCATTTACCTAGGATAGACGAGTATTGATGCTTTTCGTTGGGAAATTATGTATTGAACCTAAATAACTATTTTGATTACATGAACTCATTTTATAGTGTGTCTTGCCCGAATTGTTTATAGAACTTGAAACCTGGGTTTGATTTCGTTTCATGATCATTGTTTAAAACTTCATTATATTTCTGAAAATTGTTATTTTGTTTTCTTTAAAATTTAAAAATAAATATTTCAAATCCAAATCATATTGGTCTATACGACTACTTAAAAAGCTTCATAATTATTAATTGATTAAATTTAGATCACCGACCACAAACTCTTCGTGGTTTGACACCCTTCTTACCCTAACTAGTTTAAGGTGATAGGAACACATTCTTCTTTATCTTTGACCGGTCCGACGACGACCGATCATCAAGCACGAAATCTCTAGTTTATTTCATAGATATTCTCATTAAAATCGTATTTTGTTTCTTAAACGAGTAAATCTTCCAAATATGGTTCGTTATTGCTATTCCTATATAAAAAACCCCTAATCTCCTGCCATAACACTTTAAACAAACCCTAGAGGAGCCTTCTCAGCCATCCTACCTCCGATCCTCATCAAATCCTTCGTTTTTGCTTATACGTTGAAGACACAATGCTTGCTCGTTAGACTTTGCATGCGTATGGACCTTTGACGAGTCATATCTCCTGATTCTTTCACTTTTCGGGTAAGTTGTAAACATAGAAATCATTCATATATATTCCCTAGTCAATAAATTTCAATCAATTTCGGTGGTTGAAGGGTGTTGATTGGTCAAATTGTTTAAAACGCGTTAAAGGACAAAATAGTCAACTAGTTTGACTTAATGTTTTCTCATACTTCTAGTCGGATTAAACGTTCGGTCCCGAAGACTTTTATTCTTATAACAAAATTTTAAGACTAGTGACCAAAACCTGACTTCCGACTCACTGGTCGGATTCTGGTCAGTACCAGCTCGCTTAAATTTTAAATTTAACATAACCGGAGTTTTAGATGTCCGTTTGGATTAATTCCAACGGCATTAAGTTCATTTTTACTTATATTAGCATATATCCAAGTTTCAGGTTATGATCATTTATCTCGTTTAACGCATAGTGGACGACTCGCTTAATCTTTAGTTCGTTTATCCTTAGTTATAAATCACTTGCCTTTAATCTAAGGTGAGTTTTATCATTCCCCTATTCTACTCAGTTTTCTAAAACGTTTTGGGGACATATGCGTATATCATACTATATATACATATATCAAAAATAGGCAAACGTGTAATTGTGTGTGATTAATCAAATATACTTGTTATGTACTTACTTGTTTATGTGCATTTGTTTGGCATATCCCCTTGTGGAGGGTTCTCATTTACCAACGCCCGATTCGCTTGGCAACGGTTTTATTATTATTTGCTCATGGTTGATTTACGGGCGCACCGATTCGCTTGGCAATGGTTTAATCGACAACTTATTTGCTCATGGTTTGATTTCATTACCGCATTTATTACATTTTGCTTATTTCTCTTATTATTTATTATATTAACATTATTTATATTGTGGTGTCAAAACTGGTGATATTCTCACTCAACTTTATGTTGACAAACTCCATTTTCTACGCATATGCAGGTTGCTTGTATTGAAGATTGAAGTTTGGACACGTAAACAAGACCTTAGGATATAATCAAGATAATCATTATTTGAGCTTATGTTCATGTATTTAAATTGTTTGTTGTAATTGAATAATGGTGTATACTTTGAAAAAAATAATTAATTAGATATTGTCACTTATATTCATGATAGTATCTTGAGCTGTGAGCAATCGGATCACGCCCCAGCATTTCCGCCTTAGGTTGGGGTGTGACATTGATGGTGCCGACGGGCCGTGGAGATGGAGATGGAATGAGCGGAGACCGTTTTCCTGTGACGGCTCACACATAGGAGATCGTTGGGCTGTGAGGTGATTTAGAGTTTCTTAAAATCAAGGGTAAAGGAAGTCATGTACCTATTGTACGATAAGGAGATTAATGTATTGGATCCTTTATCTATATATGTGTGTGTGTGTGTGTGTGTGGTTTGATTAAATACAAATGAAATTAACGTGCTAATAGCGAGAATCAAGTAAAGTAATTATATATACAATTAGAGTAATTATGTAATTACATAATTACTCAACTTGATTCTCACAATTAGCACGTTAATTTCATTTGTACGTTAACTTTCCCATACACACACACCACACACACACACACACACACTCACACACACACACACATATTGAGAAAAGTTAAAAATACAAAGGGGGACAAAATAAGAAGTGTGAGAAGGATTTGTAGGCACACAGAATACCCTTCAAAAAAATTAATAAAAAAATCATAACTCAAAATATAAATAAAAACAAAAAAATTTAAGAAACCAAAATTTTTCCCCCTTTCATTCACGTTACCAAAAAGTTTCACAAAAAAAAGACACAGTGTCGAGAAAAAGACACAATGCCAAAAATGAACAAACACAATGATAATAAAAAAGACACAATAGCTCACAAAATATAAACAATGCCGAACAAAATATAACATAATGTTGAATAATATAACACAATATAAAGAAAAAAAAAGACACAATGTCAAGTAATAAAAACACAATTAATGACGAAAAAAAACAAAATAATTTATAAAAAGACACAATGATCTTTTTTTTTCAACATTGTGTCTTTTTCGAGGTTTTTTTTAAAACGAGGAAGACGGTGAAAACATTTTTATGTTTTTATGTTTTTCCTTTTATTTATTAAATTTTCAGTTATTGATTTTTATTTATTAATTTTCATTTTTTAGGAGTTTTTTTTAATCTACAAATCATTCTCATCCTTTTAATTTTTGTCCTTATTTTTAAATATCCTGACTTTATATATACATCCCATCTAATTTGGTGGTACGGTTCCACTTTTACATGGTATAAAGCTGATTTACCGGTCTTCTTTTTTCTAAACAGTGCTCTATGGAACGCTTCAAAATTTGCTGATTATCACTTTATTGGTTTTGTGTAGTTTAGGGGCATTTTTTAAAACTTTTCTACTGCATTAGAGCTACTAAGCCACACTGGTTTTTCGTGATCTTCTTTCTCAAGAAGAAAGCCATGAATTGTTTATGAAGTCATTACACGAGTCTCGTCAAGTTGCTCTAGTTGCGTTTGCGGCTTCTCACTCTTCAAATAACAGCAACCGTGGCCGAGGTCATTCTCGCCCTGCATGTCGTGAAGGTGGTCGTCGACCACCCTATTGCCAACTGTGTAGGAAGGATGGTCACTATGCTAATCTGTGTCCAAGCCTTTGCCTCTTATGTTATTCTAGTCGTTCCTATTAATGCTAATCTCCCTTAGATCTTTCAATGTCACTTTAATAACAACACACAAATTGGCTTACTCACCTCTCTATTGTAGTTGGATCATTTTGTTCAATATATGAATTGTTTAAAAATAGCCCTGCTTGCGGTGCGCACATATGATGTATATATGTGTGAACCCTCGGGTGGGCAAAAGTGATATTGCACTAATTTTGACGTTATTTTACTAAT